>NC_056739.1:417565290-417605290 GCF_019279795.1 Protopterus annectens
TATTTATTCTGATCATGTTCCAGTATTAGTTGACATGGAGATTGATAAGAGACCACAAATTCCTGTTCACTAGAAGTTTCAATTTAGTTGGCTAAAAAACTGGGTTTTTGATAGCTGGTTAGGTGCAGAGGTGAATAGAGCAATGAAGGGGGAATTGGGGGGTGCACTCAAGTGGGATACAATAAAATGCAATTTGTAACACAAAAATTAAGATAAAATCATTTTAAAGAGTAAGCAGAGGAGCAAAAGATGGTAGAATGGATAAGGGAGTTGCAAGAGCAAAGAAAGCATCTTGTCAGAAGAAGAGAAAGCAGAAATGGGACAATTAATTAGTGAGATTCAGCAGGAGGAAGATAATAGGATGTGGGAACAAAGAAAACTTTTATAGAAATACAACACACCATGAGTCATAGACCAGTTAGAGCTCTGGCAGCTAGATTAAGACATCAAAAGGTACAAGGCATAGTTAGTCAAATAAGGTCAGGTGGAGGAGAGATTATAAGAAAGGAGGAAACAAAAAATTTAGAAGCATTTCAACGATAGTATCAGCATTATACAAAAGTGAAAATGTACAGGAGACCAAAAGAAGGAGAATTTTGAAATTTTTACAAGGGGTATAGTTACTACAAATAAGGAAAGAGGCTAGGATGGAATTAAGGAAATAATGCAGTGGAAGACTGAAGAGGTTCTAATACTCCAAAACAAGAATTAAAAGATAGGCAGTGATGGGCTGCCAACAGAGTTGTGGTAAAAATATAAAGGCAAAATACAGTTGACATGTAAAACGATGTTTAATGAAATCTGGAGATGAGAACTATGTCTAGATACTTGGCAGCAGGGTGTGATTGATGTGATAAGAAAAGAGGGGAAAGATCCATCAGAGTTGGCATTATATAGGCCCATAACAATTCTTAACCATAATTAAAAATTTTATATGGGTATCTATAGTGGAAAATAGAATTAAGAAAATTGTACCCTCCCTTATTGACACAGATCAGTGTGGTTTTGTTGAAGGGAGAAGGACAAATGATAACATACATTGTGCATTAATGGTGATACAGGATACCAGATCAGAAAAACAGTGTTGCCCTAATAGCGCGGGATATGGAAAAGGTCTCTGATAAAGTAGAGTGGGACTATTTTTTTTTTCAGGTAATGAGGAAATGGCCTTTCCACAGCAAATAATAAGGATGTTGGGGCATCTGCTCGGGTGAAAATAGCAAGAAATCTTTCAGTGCCTATCCACATATCAAGAGGGACAAGGCAGGGCTGCCCACTATCACCTCTGTTGTTTGTGATTTATTTGGAACCCTTGGCAGCTCTCATTCAAAGCTCTCAGATTAAGGGATACAGGTGGGGTGGACTAGAGTTGAAAACTGTACTTTACATGGAAAAAGTGATTCTTGCATTGAGTGAACCAATGAAAGACTTGAAAACAATATAGGGTTTGATAAAAGGCTTGGGAAAAAATCTGGATATAGAATAACAGGATAAAACTAGGGCCATGGGATACAATTAGAGGAATAACAGAACATAAAGAAGAATAACAACACATGGTGCAGGTATGAGGAAATTAAGTACTTGTGAATTTGGTTAAAGGACTTGATAGAAGCAGAGAAAAATAAAACATCTCAACAATTGTTAAGAGATATCCAGAAGAATTTAAAGAAATGGAGAGGGGGAGAGTCATTGAATATATATGGAATAAAACAAGCAAGTATTACACTGGCATGTGATCTCACATGTTTTATACTTAAATCAGGCCTTTTAGACAGGACTACATACGAGATTGATAATATTGAAAATGTATGACGAGTTTTTTATGGATAAAAGAAAGACTAAGGGTGACATGGAACTAGGTTACCTTAGACAAAGATTTGGGAGGTTTGGGGTCCCAGAGCCAGAAAGTTACACAAGGGCAACCTGGTTGTCTCTACTGGCAAGATGGGAGAATGGCACAAGAGAAGATAAATGAGTCACGATGATAGCTGAAAAGAATAAAGGGATGGAGCAGAAGGATCTGATGGAAGGGATGGTCACTAGCTATGGTGGATGTAGTCTGAAATATGGTCTTAAAGACTCTTCAATCAAACTAGCTGAGACTTGGAAGCAAGAGATTATCTTTCTTGGTGGAGGTAATGTGGAAAAGACTGGTGTAGTGGTAGCCTTGTGTTGGAACATTCTGAATACTCAAGTACCACGATTAAGTTATTGAGAGGGAAGTGATAAGAGCAGGGAACAAGAAGAGACCAATATGGACTGAAGGGAGGAATATAGTTGTACTATCTAGCAGTAAGAGAGGACACAAAGAAGTTTTCTTGAGTAGTGAAACAGGAATCTGACCTGCCTCAATTGATAAAATGGTGGAGAGATGGAAGAGATAGTGGATTTAGAAGCAGAGGGTTCATATCAATACTGCACAAGACAATAAGGGAGGTAAACAGGAGTCCATTCCAGAAATTATAGAGGGTTGGAATAAATTGCTAGGAATTAACCAAGAGACAGAGCACTGGCAAAGTATATGGGCAGTCACAAGGCAGGTAGTTAAGATATGCAAGTTCAGAAGTTTTTTGTGAAATGTTTGTTCAAATACTTCTGTACTCTGCAGCAGTTAGTGAAAATGTTTCAGGGTGTAAATATGATATGCTGAAGATGTAGAAAGCAGGGTAAAGGAGACTGGAAACATTTAAAGGTCCTGAGTAAGTATAAACAAGTGGATGAGTTATTAAATCAAAGTGAAGGTAAAGAAACTGGGCTAACATAACCAATATGGTTTATAAGAGTAGATTGGGAATGGGAGATGATCAATGGAACCAGGAAGTTAATTCAGCTAATGTTATTATAGGGGTATAAATTACAAAACACGAATGTGGAAGTAAAATAAGAAACCCGAGCGTAAAGATTTGCTGAGGCTGGTAGAAAACTGCAGGAAGAAAGAAATGGTAGTTCTGGAACTGAAGGATAAGAAAATAGCAAACTGGGGGTAGGAGGGTGGATACAGTACCATGAGAGACAAGATATTGAAGCATGAAATGCAGAATCCACTGACACTCAAGGGGAGGGGTTGTAAACAGTGTGTATAGTTTTTAGGTTAGTTAAAGATGTTAAATGAGTGGACTAGTCATTTCAGTCAGGTGTGTATGAGGCTTATGATTGAAAATATAGAGGTTGTTATGGATGATAAAGTAATGATACCCTATAAAAATCAGAAAGAAAGGGAAGGATAATTGAAGGGATAAGTTGTAATTCTAAAACTCTTAAGTAATGAAGTATAGATGGATTTTGGGGAATGTGATACATTTTCCTTAGAAGCAGAGGTGGCATGAATATATTTAATTACACTTATCAAAGAGGAATAAATTTTTTTTGATTTTATAACAGAGAATTTTGTTTTTATTCTCTTGTGCTTCTTTAGATGATATTTTAAAATTGTTAAAGTGATGGATAAGACTGATGTTGCATATTAATATGAACACTAGTATTGGGTAAACAACTAATGTTTAAATGAGTGAAATAAAGTATATAGTTAAACTAAAAGGGCTTGCCACCAGTGGGAATATCTGACATCATTTCGGAGGATTGCCAGAAATGGTGATGCTATTAATATGGAATAAAATAGCTTGATTAAGGAAAAACAAGAGAGATTGCAGGAGAAAAATAAGAAATTATACTGCCATTCACTGCTCTTTAAAAGTGTATATACATAACTTTTGCATAGCAACTATCCCAACCTTATGAAGGCATCAAAACATTTAGTTATACAACATGACGCACTTTCTCTAAAATAATTAAGCTTACAATAAAACAAAACAAAAAAACGAGCAGCTCCGGAAATAAAATAACCTTTATTACAATGGTAAGCACTTTCATCCAGTAAATCCAGCCTTCATCAGACAATTGAAAACAATCATGTGACCCTTTTATAATAAAACAATGTGACGCTAATCACCATTTAAAGATACAATCCCCTTTTCATTCAAAACATCACCACAGCAGCAGCCCATCAACCTTCCTACCCTATATAATACATAAATACCTATAAAAACTATTATTTAAAATTAGATAAAACATACATGTTCATCTATCGAAACTTTCAGTTTTAAAACACTAGTAATAGAAACAACTTCATTAATTCCAGGAGGTGCTGAAGCATTAAGATAGATCTGCCAACAATATTCTCTTTGTTCAATTAAAATGTACATGGACCTCCCTAGGATTCATTTTAACTTGTTCTAATACTAAAAAACAAAATTCATGGTCCTTAAATTCATTAACATGTTTAAAGAGGGCATGTGTAAGCTTGGACCTTTTAATATTATAACTATGTTCATAAATACGCTGCTTTAGCTTATGGTCAGTTTTGCCTACATAGTAAGCAGGACAATTCTTGCACTTAGCAGTGTAAACCACATTCCTAGTATAGCAACTGTACTGTCCAAAAATAACAACCTGTTTATTGTCTAGGGTAAGTTGGTTGCATTCTAAACTGTACTTATCTGGTTGCAGTTTCCACATTTTCTCATTTTACCGTTATTTCTACCCTTACCTGAAGTTAAAGTATCACACCAATCTTTCAAGTTCCTGCCTCTTCTATATATTATTTTAGGGCAAGGAAAAGGAAAGGCTCACCTCTCTGTGTGCTGAAATTAAAGCCCAATTCTTGTGGATAATCTCCAAAATCTCCCTACTGTCATTAGTGTAGGCAGTAGCAAGTGTGTTACTTTCAATTTTTCCACTACACATTGGAGCTTTAGTATTGTGAATAAATTTAGGATTTTTCCCAACCTGCCCAGAGAGAGAGCCATTAGTGGTTGAGACTGCAATTACCTTATCCAAACCTAGCATTCGTTCACTATGGGCACCCGAGAACAGAGGAAAAAATGACCATTAATTATTTTCATGGTTACCTCTTCAAGTATTAGATCTACAAAGGTAAAGGGATACCCTCTCTTTAGTAGCATGGCCCTCAAAATATCCCTTTCCTTTTCATAATTCATAATATCACTTATCATACATGCTAAATGTACACATTCCCCCGGATTCATGAAGCCTGCGCCAGGCGCAGGCGTAGCGTATGCGGGATAATGCCAAATGTGTCCGTCGAATGATTCAGGTACGAACCAACTCCACGTGCACTACCGGCGTACAACAGATCTACGCAGCCCTTGGCATAGGTATGCAAATCACCCCATGCGCAGTGTCGCATCATGCTAATGAAGGCATACAGCGATTCACGAAGTGGTGCAAGCGTAGCGCAAGCCCATGGAAATGTAAACCAAAAAACACGGTTTACATTTTCCCAAACAGAACATCGGAGTTATGGAAGCGGACCAGACTCATGTATTACAAAGTTAACATATGCCAATGGCTAAATACACAGCCAATGGCACAAGAAAAGATGCACAACACCTAAAAAACATTTAATGTCATGTCCACAGTAATGCACAGTACAACCGCAGGGCATGTGTGCGCAAACAGGAATACAAAGGAAATATATACAAATGTCATAAAATCGTAATGTAAGACAAATTAGGATTTCACCATAATACGCAATGGTAGGCATGGCACACCACAAGCAAGGCGCAAGGGTTGCCAAGTGCCCACGACAGTGTTCGGCGCTGTAACTATGAATTAGTAGTCAATGCCATGCAAATGAGGAAGGTAATACTGAATCGCAAACGTCCCGCTGGATTAAGGATGTACCTGATGGTGCAGTGCTATAACACCGAGGAGTGTATCAGAGGTGATACATGACATCAGCAGAGGGGTGTGCCACCATATCAGTAAGCACATTGGAGCAATGCAAATCTGGCCTGGCCATTGCTAAGCAAAGCTGCAGGACAGGGGTGGGGAGGAAGGTATAGAACCGTTTAGCTGAGAGCACACATGGTGACCGAAAGCGCATGTGTACGGGGATGAAATTATGCCCGAAAACCGGTAAGCGGATGCACGCACTGCGAACAATAGCACAAACAGGAAGGTCAGGGGAAGAAAAGAAGGAAATGCCAAAGCAGGGTAATTGGTGTACTAATGAGCAATTAACACCAATCAACTCATGGCGGCCAATCGACGGCAGTAGACAAGCCTGCATGCAGAAACCTGCAAAACAGAATAGGGGAGGCATAGGATTGCAAAGAAAGGAGAGGAGGACTTGGAATGCAAAGAGAGGAGAACTGTCATAGCAGAGCAAAGCAAACCCACAGTAGACAGGCAATAGCACACATTACGCAAGATAAGCCAGGTCTAGGAAAGTACAAATGAAAGCAGGCTGCTGGATGCATGCCAGCAAATGGTAGGTGTAACGTGCACAAATGTAAATGGAAGGGCAGGAGGTAATTCACGGCATCCAAATGTAATGCAACACCAAAGGCAGCAAAATAGTGGTTCTCTTAATAAAACACAGAAGATACCTTGTAGCCACGATCGTACATACACACCCTATGACATCATCAGTGTTCACAGCAAAATAGTATAAAGTGTGAAAGCACCCAACACACACCTGTGTATTCCCAAACACTGCACCATAGGTGTAAACAGATGGGGAACTTTTAAAATGTACATGTTGGGAGCTGCCATAGCTCTGATACATCAGCATGTGTTACAGACCGACGGTGTTGTGGAGGATGATGCCGACAACCACCGAAGGCCTCGGAGGAGGAGAAGAGTGTTCAGACCAAGGGTAACCTACCAGGGGCTACATGATCTGGAGATAGTAGAGTGTTACAGGGTGGACAGGGACATCTTACAGCAAATAATAGAGCTGTGCCGGCCACGCCTGAGAACCAGAAACAACAGAGGGGAACCCATCCCAGTGGACACAAAGGTATGTGTAAGCTTGTGAATACTAGCCACAGGTACCTTTCAAAGGCCAACTGGAGATATAATGGGGATCTCACAGGCATCGGCATCCAGGGTACTACACCAGTTCCTGGATGCCATGTTACCACATGCTAATGAGCATATATACTTCCCCCGAACTCAGGAGGAGTTGGCCAGCAATATGCGTCACTTCCACCATGTGGCAAACTACCCGGAGGTACTGGGTGCGATAGACTGCACGCACAAATCAAGTCACCACCCGGTGAGTATGGTAGGCACTACATAAGCTGCAAGGGATCCCACTCCATCAAATGCCAGATCGTGTGCAATGCCCAGGGCATTATCATGGATGTGTGTGCTGGCAGCCCTGGAAGCTACCATGACTCCCATATCTGGCATGCCTCACAGCTGTGTCAGGTATTTGTCAGGGGGGACATCCCACAAGGCCACCTTGTGAGGGATGCTGGCTATGCACTGGAGCCATGGATGATGACCCCCATCAGAAATGCACACACACCAATGCAAGAATGCCATAATGAGGCACATGCACAAACCAGAATCATCATAGAGCATGTGTTTGGGATGCTGAAATCACGGTTCCGGTGCTTGGACACATCTGGTGGAGCCTTGCAGTACTCTCCAGGCACGTGTGCCCACATCTTCATAGTATGTGCCATGCTACATAATATGATCCTGCGGAAACAGCTGCAGCAGGGTCAAAATGGGGGAGGGCCTCACAGCCCACTGCAATTGCCAAGGCCAACACAGGCACAGAGGGATCCAGACCATGGACACACTGTGCCAGCCCCAGTAGGCAGACGGAGGTGTGCCCAATATGCCTATGCCTTGGCAAAGAGGGAACATATAGCACATACCTTGACAGTGTAGGCTCCCATGGACTGACACCCCTCCCCACCTGCACACACAGTAAAATGGATGGCACACAAACATGACCACCTGTAAATTGTGATGTATAGGTGGCCCACTGTGGAATCCTACATAGGCAGCCCTCAAACATTGTACATGCAACAGCCATTGGAACACGGAAATGTCAACACCTGAACACTAGATGCGCCTATCAGCATCTGTCAGTGCTGTGTGTATAGGTTCTCAGGTACATTGGTAGGTACACACCCGATTGTCAGAGGCAAAGCACCAAACGGGGCAAACGGTGACTCCCGTCGCCACAACATCGAGTAAGCAACTGTCGCTTACTGGAGCAGAGGCAATCGCGGGAGCACATGTGTGTAAGCACTGTCCTACACACACTCATCACGGATTCCCCGCTGCATTACTAAGGGGCTCCACAAAATGTAATCATGGATGTTGTGTCAAGGCAGGGGATGTACCCATGACAGGCATCCATCACCCCAGCATGCTGCATCCACGGTCGTATGAAGGTGTAGCACATTATCGGGTGTAGCTAATTGTGATATACATACCCAATGCCGGAGTACAGCCAGTAAACATCGCATGGACATACCATTAACTGGACTCATCAATTTGTAAACTAATGGAGTTATCCATGTGAGTGTAGTGTGGAGTAACTGCTGTAGTGTACTTCACATACAAAATGACATAATACGTGTACAACCCCCAGACGTCCAAGTGGTACATGCAGTGACTGTCGTGCATGTTCCCGGTCCCACGTCCCGCAAGGGATGTAACATAATCCCGATGGCATGGGTAATGCATTCCGGATGCAGGTCATCAGAATATGTGTAGCACACGTTAGCGGGAATAAGCATTGCCCACAGCTGGTAAGCGATGTTTAAATACGACTATACGGATATGCACAAAACAGGGCTAAGCTTCACCCACCACTGCGCAGATCACGATCAATGATGTACAAAACAGGTGAAACCAGCATTAGTCACCCCTGAACAAATAGCGCCTGCTCTGAAGGGTAAAACGACCACTGCCAGGAGTGGAACAGGCAATCATGTATACAATCACCCAACACTATTGCTAGGCAAGATGTACATACGGTAGGGTTGCCACATTTCAAATGACCAATGTGGGACATACACCAGATGTCTGCAGGATGACACATACACCTGGCCAGTATGAAAACCAGAATGTCAGTGTTTTGCATAGATAAAAAGCTTATTCTAGTAATGGTTGCAGGTACGTGTTCCATGTCCTGTAACATGTAGGTGGGTCAGATACAGAATAAGTGTTTTATGCAACTATTACATAAACTATAGGGAATATGTTTGTCCCAAAGTCGCAGGACATTTGCTATGTTCACAAATATTTCGCAGGACACAACTACACAAAGAGGGACTGTCCCTCGCAAAGTGGGACGGGAGGTAATCTTAACCTATGGCAGGTGTGTAATGTGACAGGTACAGACACAAATGTGCGGAGTCCAGGAAACACAGTATACACTGACAAACACACAATGAAAGGTGTAGTGTGCCTGTCACCACCCCTGTCCACCAAGATATATATATATATATATATATATATATAAATATATATATATATATATATATATATATATATATATATATATATATATATATATATATATATCTACACATATATAATACAGATAGAAAGGGTGAAAGTGTGATATATGTCAATATATAAGGGGTCACTGACATCTGCAAATATATAGATAGGTCAACGACATTCAAAACACCTTTGAGGTACAAATAAATAGGATACCACCAACTATGGAATGTGTCATACACTGACACATGTAACCAGGAGGCTGAAAGACAGAAAGAACACAGTACTGGAACTGTAGAACCGCGAGCAATATGATGATAGTAAGGACATGTAGTCACCGCTGCCGGCAGTGCGGTCCATGTAGGTACCGTGTACAACTGTGGTTGTGAGTGATGTAGCCTGTGCATGTGTGTGTTGAGGGTGCCATGTGTGTTCCCGTGTGACTGTAAAGTGTGTGTGTGTGTGTGTGTGTGTGTGTGTGTGTGTGTGTGTCTGCATCGTGTGTCTGTAGGTGGCAACTCAAAGGTAGATGATTATGGTAGGTGCAGGTATAGCTAGGCATGCGGTAAACACCTGTCCCACATTGGGAGGGACAGCCCCCCCTGGGCAGGTGTGTCCTGACATGAAACATTACAAAGGGCAACTGTCCGAGAGTTTAGGACATTAGTATGTCCCAAATATTATGCAATAGTTGCAGGAAATACTCATGCCTGTATGTAAGAAATGGAAATGTTACATGCAAACCGATAAGTAGTTAAGGTCCAAGAACAATTCTTATGTAACGAGGATAAAAGTATGTGCTATCCTGTGTACCGACCGTGGCCATATGTCAGCCTGTAAACACCACTGTGTGACCCGCAAGTGTCCAACTATGGCCATATGAAAAGGTGGCAAGCCATGTCACAGAGGGTCTGACATCAACACCACTGCAATGACTGCAAATATCTGGGACAGACATACACGGGATAGTGGTCATTTAGAAATATCCCTGCACATATCACCGTACATCCGGATGTATGGAAGTATCAACCTCACCTGTAGAAACCAATTAACAATGGCCCAAAGTAAATTCCCATAAGAGAAGTCTATTAAGTGATAGCACTGTAATTAGGGAAGGGGCCCACACACATATATATGGACTACGTAGAAATGCAAGCCCCACAAAACCGTATATGCTAAGTACACCCGCCTACATCCCCCACACTGGAAACAATAGCAATACAGACCGTAATCACAGCACAAACATCCAGTTAGTCAATTACATCTGCTGAACCGTTAACATACCTTGCGAGAGACACATTTAAAGGCGCCATGCAAAATTGTATCCGTCGTATAACGGAACAAACAGCAGTGTTACAGGTGCTCACAATAGTCCGTTATCAGACGGGTGGGATGACAGGTACAGTCACAGGTAGAACCACATACTCAAGCCATCACACACAATCCACGGGGGACATGACTCCAAAATACACTTGGCTCTACACATAGCAGTTGCAATTACACACAACAAAACACAATACAGGCCGTCTCCCTGAAGGCAGGGCAAATGGCCAACGCCCAAGTGGAGAATTCAATTATACCCCACTGTTGCCGCGTAATTGGCAAATGGAGTAGCTGCACAGCTGAAGTGCACGTAATTAGTCACACCGGAACACCAATTGGCGGCAGTAAACCACATGTTGCAGGTATTGACGTATATAAGGATGACTTGCCAGATATGCAAACTGTATGCTCATACCGTAAAACAGTTTAAAGAGTGATACAGAAGAGCAAGATAGAGACGAAATACCGGAACGATATCAAGGTATGTAGAACACTAACTGTATGTATAGTATGTTCTGTATTAAGTTATATCAGTGTATGCATAGCCTGGTTTGCAGTAATTACATGTGTCTGTCATGCATAAAGTGGGGAATGGTATTTATGTAGTGATGTCTTGCTGATCGTACTAATGCTTGTAGAAGTTGTGCGTCCAGCAGTGGGCCACAAGGTAAACAGCACAGACACCACAAGGGATGCAACATGACGGCTTTAAACAGAACAATGTCATACGACCCGCCGTCAGTGGCAGGGTATGTCCAATAAGTACGTGCCATAGCAGGGGATAGTATATGTGGATATACTGTAACAGTACGCATGTGTATGGGCATAAAACATCAATGACATGTCTAAGGTGGTCCCTCTGTGCAAGTATGCCCAAAGTCCCAAAGTACGGTGAGTGTCTGGTCTGGGAATGCAACCCCCAAGCACATGCCACACACTGTCCCGTGTGTGCACATATCCATGAGCATCATGCTCATAGTGGCTATTGTTTATGTCGCGTATGCGGAGTATATCCATTAACATATTTGCAGACATGGGCCCTGTCTTTGCAGCAGAGGTCACCCCTGAGTATGTAGTCTGCAAATGTGTACAGACGTGGTGTCTGTACATCAGCCGCAAACTTTAATTGTCGTAGCTCAATAAACGTCATGGCATTTTAATGTTGAGTTATGTAAAGCTGTTGTGTAAGGTACACCCTAAGCAGGGTGTTGTACCCATGGATGTGTGTATAAGTCCGGTGTTCAGAGGTACAATGGGTGCCTATGTACCAGCTACACACCCAGTACAGACATGTGTGGACATGTAGAAGGATATCCACACCACAGTGGCAATGTGGTAATCACAGGAGTGTGTGCGACATACATGTGTTTTACAAACACGTACAATGCGACATGTATGTAGGGGACTAACACCTATGTGATAACCAGTGGATGGATGGTGTACTGCAAAGGTGATGTTCATACCAAGTGTCATGCAGGTTAAGGCCATGATGTTCATATCGGTATCCGTCACAGTGACACCCATATGGATGGGGTCTGTATCAGCTGGTGGATCAACAACGGCACTTGGTATGCAGTGGTCTGTAAAGCTAGGCAGGGAAGTCCCCTCAGTGGCAGCCTGTACCTCAGGGAAGCATATACCGAAAATGAGGGCCCCATGGCTGAGGACTGTGGTATGCCAAGTGTAACTGGAATGCAGTATGTGATATGGTATGCCACCTTCAGTGTGTGTGTCCCGTCCATTAGCCACTTTGCATAACATCCTGAGACATATGTTGTGATGTGCAGGTGGATGTGTATGTTGTCAATACCAGAATGGAGAACGGTGCTGAAAGGCAGCGAGAGGACAATGTAGGCTGTGTGGACCCCCATGTCATCATCAACTACTCTGGCGACTGTATGAAAGGTGTTCAACAGGTGTAGGAGGCATGCTGTGGCCCCAACAAGACCAACCCAGCTGCATCAAAGGACTGGAGCACAACAAAGACTCAGCGAATGATGTCCATGATGATGTGCCCTATAGCCATGCAGAACAGTCCAGTGAGGTGTGTAGGGCAATAGTCCCAGTCGTGCATTGTGGCACCACCTGTGTGGAGTGTAACTGTCGCTGTGTGCCAGTCAGGGGCCACAATGTCTGGTACAAGGCTATTACTGAATATGGTGTCCCAGTGGGGAGACATGTCGTTCAGAGGTCTGCGGACATCACAGCCTGGGATTTTGTAGGGTGACAAGGGGCCAGTGTCCTAGGACATGAGTGCAGGTCAGTACTGTGTAGGTGTGACCGCAGGTACACCGCAATGTTCCTGCAAGGAATGTGGCCCCATAGGGAGTGAGAGGGTGTAATATTAGCATTGAAGCCATCAGACAGCACGGTGCCAACATCACCTGTTACTGTCATGTTCCAGAGTGACAGTTGTATGTGTGAGCAGATGTAGGTATTCCATATGACTACTGACATACCACCATAATGCCTTGTGGTACATCTCGGAATGTGTGGCAGTAATGTGTACATAGCTAGTTATGGAGTATGTAATGAGGGATCCTGTGGCCCTACCAAGGCTGACCAGTGAGTTACCCCACCCATGGGAATGTACACCACTGCAACAGCCCCTACCTGTTGTTGTAAAGTATGTCCATGGAACCGCACCCCCAGAGTGTCGTCTGTTATCTGGTGTGTACCATCATGGCTCTGTGTGGAATAGCATGATCCATATTGTCGTGTACGTGCAAATGAAGTGCACTGGGGTATGTCTCAGCGTTTGCATGTGCATTGTCCACCTGCACGTGTGTCATGACGTCAACTACCGCTGTCATACGACATCTGTAGTAGGTGTTGTAGTACTCATCTACTGTGTATGCCGTGAAGTGTGTGGTGCCGGTATGTGGCTAACAAGGGTGAGTAGCATATGTTCGGATTCCACCAATGAGGGGATAACCCCAGGTGTAGAACAGCAGTCACATGTTGGTAGTGTCCATGTCAAGGATACTGTTGGTCTTGGAGGTGGTGTGTATGGGTCAAACCAGCCGAGCGGAGGTTATGACTCACGGACAGCGTACACCTAATGTGTTGGTACATGTGCGGCTATCACAGTTAAGTGTGGGTTACTGTCAGTCTCACTTCAGTAGCAGCAGTATGAGCCCAACCGTCCAGTACACCATGAAATGAGGTCTGGTAACCTTGGGGTATGTTGAATCCGCAGCTGGTAATACTGTGCATAGCAGTTCCAGACACAGTTATTTGCACATGGAGCACCTGTGATGCATTGTGCTAAGTAACCAGCCAGGATGTGTGTACAACATAGTGGAATATGGGGACACCTCATCCGTGGGTGTGCCAGTCCAGGTACGTGCCTGAGAGGTATGGTCTGTCTATAACCAGTCATTGCAGGTGTGCTCTGCAGAGCCAAGAGGCAGGTCCCAGTCACTGCAGAGATATTGAAGTGGTGCAGTATCAAGTGTGAGCCAAGAGGCAGGTCCCAGTCACTGCAGAGATATTGAAGTGGTGCAGTATCAGGTGTGCCTTGCCTGCATGCGTCACAGAGGATGATGTCAAGCATTGTGTGACATGACCACATGTTTCGCTAGCCAGTTCCCGTTCTGGTGGTGACTGTTATTGGAGACTGTGCAAGACAGGCAGTATAAAAGCAGCAAGAGTCCAATATGTGATCCGTACTCCCAGGGCTGACAGGTGCAGATCAACTGTGCGACAGCATCATGTTGTTTGACCAGGTCTGTTAAAGTGGACATATATCAGACGCCTGTGGAATGACAACAGAAGCATGGACAACTGTTGGGAGTGACACAGTCACTCGTAGTACAGTGGTAACAGGTCCGGATGACCGCAAAATGCTCCCCAGGGCTCGGACCACACCATCAGGGCTACAACACTGGTGGGCTATTGCATGTCCCTGCACACGTAGTCTGTGCCCTGAGATACTTCAGTCACACAAACATGGAAAATGACAGTCACATCGTACCTGCTGAGTTGTGGCATGTGTGCATAGGTTATGTTGCAGAACCAGTTACTTGACAGCAGGATGTAAGTGACTATCGCCCTGTGTAGCCTGATGAGTGGAACAGCAGTGTGACCGCCGACAGTCACCTATGACAGGTGTGTTGTGTATGTTATGACACCCTATTGGCTGTATGTGATGGACACACGTGTCTGTGGGCTATAGGTTGGTGTGGTTGTGTTTGGCAATGTGGGCTGCCATAGAGTATGGAGGGGTACTGTACAAGGTGTCTCCGTATGTGTGGCCTGTGGTGGGGATCATGTGGGACTATGTGATGAGTGGGGTGTGTTGCCAATGTTGCACATCCCCACATGACTGTCAGGTGCAGTCAGGGTTGGTGACAGTATAACCCCCAGCAGGGCTGCATATGTGCATCCCCCACAGGCTGTACTGTTGTATGTTGGGAGGTGTGCATTGACTGTGTACATGAGAATAGCTCTATTGCCACATGTACAACATAGTCATCATAGTGACAGGCAATAGCACTGGTACGTGCCAGTTGGACATGCCTGTATATAAGTGGTATGTGCCAGGTGGACACGCCGTATAAACCACCATGTCTCACGAGATATGTGAGTGATGTGTGTACGACAGCTGTTGTACTGTAAGCAAGCTGGAAATGTATGGACAGACAGTGTACCTCTGAGGACTGGTGTGAAATGGGTGCTAAACTAAGCAGTAGCTCATAACGTGCCAAGAAGCTCTGAACAAGTGCCAAGCATGCCCATACATTACAGATAGGGTGTTGGATAATATCAACCCACAAGTGTTGACGACAGTCATGATTGGTGGCACCGCATCAGAACACTGCCTGCAAGTCCATGAACCATTATCAATGTAGATGTTAGCAGTACAGATGTACAAGACTGTACGGATGTTTGACTACAAATGCCTTTGTATGTCACAGGAGTGTTCTACTAGTGGCCTGTTGACAGACTCACAACTACTAAAGGTGCTACAGTGACATGTGCATATCACACGGTGTCAGCTACAGTAAACCAGGGTTAATGTGTTGTACCCCACCCGCATTGTAGCCCATACCACACAGACAAATGTCAGCCATCTGTGTATGTAAGGATGTGAATGGCCATGACCTATGGCCAATAGTTGTCACAGTGTTGCGAACAACATACAGAATGGGCTGTGTGTGTGAGGTGTTTGACATATGTGCACATGCAGGTGGATGATATCAGCAATGACACCACTAGGGGAATACCCCTGAACCCATTAAGTAACACCTAGGCTGTGGTCAACATTATGGACACTGTGTTAGGGATGGTGTAGTGCAGTACACCTCCCTGAGCTGGAGACATCTCCCTGGCCCTTTAGGTAGTCATCCGAGGTACCCATGACATGACAGGGTGGTATCCATGAGCAGGGAGATCATTGGACAGGCATACACAGCACCCGTGTGACCAATATTGGAACACATATCACCCTCCAGGGGTAGGGCCCATGCGTGGATGGCCGATACCAGCCTCCACAATACTCAACTCCAGTATGCAGCAAGCTATCCACCTTGCATACAGACATATGCCACACTATGCTGTTAGACATGCTACATGTCCATAGCCTGATCTGAAAGACTTACGTCATGGACAACCACCATCCTACGACTAGGATGGCCACATGCTGGACAGATCCCTGTGCCATACCTGTGACATACTCCCACCATACCATGCAGCCCTGTCCACATAGCTGCACATATCATCCCTGTCATACATGGTGTGATGGCCATATGGTAGATGTAGTATCAACAATCTGGATCAGTAATGTGTCACTGATGCCCCCTGCAGTGGTGTAATGGGTGTTGGATACAGCTAGGAAACCCAGCCCATACATGCTACAGCCGATAACCTTACCTGCAAATGACATCCGACTAGCCATTGTCCCATGTCTATCACATGTGCAACACAGGCAATCCATGGCAGGATGTTGAACAGCTGTACAGTGCAGTGTAGATGTCTATGGCAAAACAGATGCATGTACAGGTTTCCATGAGTACTTGGTGCATTGTCACTGCCCAAGTCCAGTAAGGCTGTGTCTGTGTTGATATGTGACATATACACAGCATCAAGGTCAACAGCATTACCGTGGATACATCAGGCATGTGTAGATAGGTAAGAACACCAGTGCAGGCAAACAGACATGCCCACATGAAGACAGACGTCACATGCAGTAGGAACACTAATGAGGTGACACACATATATGGGGATGATATCCAATGCATAATGGGTGTTACATGTGTGTGACACATACATGCCAGTCGTGTTAGTGTCATGTTGATTTACAAAGATAACTGTGCAGATGTACTAGAAATGTATGTGCAGCAGTATCACTGTACATGTCTGTAAATGTGACCTGTCACCTTCATCATGTCCTACAGATAATGCCTCGTACACGCCTACCAGCATACAGTTGACAGGAGGATGATGTTGTAATCCCGTACCTCCATGAGAACTATGAGGTGTTATTTAGCCATGTGCCACAGCACGCACAGCAGTGGGACGACCTGTGGCAGGATCTTCGCAGGAGGGTCAACAAAGTGGGTGTCCACAACCGCACCTACCAGCAGGTGCACAGACACTGCACGGACTTGATACGTCATGCAAAACAGCGTGCCACTGCAATCGCCAGGGAACAAGGTGGAACAGGTGGTGGGCCTCCAACCCAGCCTCCACTCACACACACAGAGGAGCTACTGGCCAGTCTGGGTACACCCTCGGAACAGCTCCCACAAACACTAGCTGCCATCGTGGAGGTGGGTGTCTCCCAACCAATGAGCCTGGAGTTGCCTGGTAAGTCAGTACTGAACATATGGCCAGTATATCCCACGTACGTGCATGTGTCAGTGTACATCATGTAATGTAACAACATACGCAAGGTATGTGGACACACATGCTTCATGCTACATTATGCTACCCTGTGTATGCACCATACTTCTGAACTGTACAGGTATTTGCAGGCTGTCCAGATGTCTGCCTCATATTGTCGGTGTGTTCCCCTTAATATCTGTCCCTTTCTGGCAAATAGCTGAGGAATGGAGTCATTAAATGATGACATACATTTGTGTTTACGACTGCACATTCCGTGTAAAAACCATGTGCATGCAAACCTATTAGTCTAGCAAATTTCTAAGTTTGTAAGAGCAATATGTCACAGTTGTCCCTATTTGTCCCCATCATAGTAGGCTTTGTCCACATTTATTGTTCTAAGAGGTTGAGAGGTATGGTATGCACACATGTGCTTACTATACGCTATTGTACAGGCGAATGTGTTAACTTGCACTGTGCACCCTGTGGCTGTCATACAGTCATGGATAATGTTCATACTGCTGTGTCACCCTATACAGGTACCTCTGGCATGCCGCGCAGACAAGAGTCCGTTGCAGGTGAGACTGTCATCGGTATCAGACATGCCAAAGCATAGATCTATTCACCATGTGGCCAGTTAATGCATGGATATACAGGTCGCATCACTCATCATCCACACAGGCCACCCATGTGCAATATATACAAATAAAATGACACACAGACATGAAACTACAGTATTTGTCATTGCTACATGTGTGTCCAGCTGTGCATACAACGGTGGAGGTGTTCTACAAAGGAGGCATATGTACTATACAGTGGAACAAAACGTGTGGTACACAAACCAGTACCGCACAGTGAGTAGTGATATGGGCAGACCACAGGCGTCACCATTGTGTTGTATGCCCCTGCAATGGGTTCACACATTGTGATGTTCCAACCGACATGTCTCAGACACGTAGCGTTTTGGTTGCAATATTGTCACAATTTCCCATAACCCATACCCCACATACCACACATACACCTGTTGTCTGCATAGCCCTGTGGATGGTGACATATCCAACATCTATGGGTGTATGTCATATAGGACAACACAGACATGTGTGATAGACGGCCATCACATACATGACCAACACATGTGCACACATGGCCATGGGGATTGGCCAGAGATACGTAGCCACACAGTAGATGGGATGTGGATACACCCTGTCCCACTTTGTCCACACATGGTCCAATTACAGCTGTACTAGACTGACTGTACAGGTGATGTGGTACGCTGCACATCTTAAATGCCTGTGCACAGCTAGTGGAGGTGTCAGTGATGTGTACCTCATAAGATGTGTTGAACATGACATCTGTGTCATAGCATGATGGTAGTCACCTTTACAGATTCCACTGACAGTGGCACCAGGCCACAGATACTGTACTTTTCCCTTGCTGCCGTAGGACATCACTGTTAGCTGTGCACCTTGTGTGCGTGGTACATCAATGTCATGTGTGAAATGGTGACATGACAGGTCCGCTATGTGTGGACATGGTTGCCAGGCAGCTAACACTCTGTAGTCATCGTGCAGGGATGTCATCTGTATGTCCTCCAGTGACCTGTCACATGACACAGCATGGTTTGGTGTGTATACACCTCAGCATCATAGGTCACAATCCACAGGTATGTCATGGGTATGCATGCAGTTCTGGATATGCAATGCATACATATCATGCACTGTTTAGCAATATAGATGCCTCATGATGCCATGCAATGGCACAGTGTCTGTACTTCACACTGTACAGCAATGTAGATGGCTCACAGTCCCCTACCATGCCCATGCACATTTGCTCAACATGCATTCTATCTGTAGGGCATATGGACAACACCGCAATGTGATACCCAGTACGATGCTGTACATGTGTCAGGACACCATTGTGTCAGGCATGCATGTATGTTAATGCACATTTATTTATTTATTTATTTATTTATTTAACATTTGTTGACCGGGAAAGTCTGACTAGGTTCCACAGATCCTGTTTTCAGCAGAGGCCCGGGGAGAAATGCTCCAGATGTCAGCAGATTACATGTCAAGGTCACATCAGCCATGTGTACTGTTATCCTGTTCTGGTCCACATGGTGTATCATGGGGATGCATGCATACTACCATGATCGTGTGAATTGCATGGATAATGATATGACACCTGCCTGCTGTAGTGTGCATTCCAGGGGGTATGCTTACAAACACTATTGATGTCTGAGCTGCATGCTGTCAGCTGTATCACAAGCATGCTGCATGCCATCTGTCATATCACATGCATGGTGTGTCAGTGTGTGTCAGTGTGTGTGTCAGTGTGTGTGTCAGTGTGTGTGCATCAGTGTGTGTGTGTCAGTGTGTGTCAGTGTGTGTGCATCAGTGTGTGTGTGTGTGTGTGTGTGTGTGTGTGTGTGTGTGTGTGTGTGTGTGTGTGTGTGTGTGTGTGTGTGTGTGTGTGTGTGTCTATTGTAATTTAGAGTCTTTCTTTGCATTCACAGGTGATGTAGGTGCGTTACCCTCCTGCGGTCCATCTGATAGTGTCCCCACAGATGCTAGCAGTGATGAACATATGCATGAGGTACAGGCAGGGATGTCAGGGGCTGAATCTGTGCCAACGATTGCCATCCCAGTTATGTCCTCCTCTTCCCCGCACACAGTTCAGCTGCCAACACATACCACATCAACAGTGGCCATAGAGGAAGGACAGTCAGCATCTGTTAGCATTGAACAGGAACGTGTGGTGGCTACAGAAGGTGTGTCTCCACACCATGGTGGCAGTGTACTGACTGCAGATGTGCCACACAGGCATGTGGGTGGTGCTGTTCATAGGAGGACCTCTGGCATACATGCACCTGCAGGACATAGCACAGCAGCTGGAATCACCAGACGCATGTTCCAGACTGTAATGGCGGCACAGGCATGTGCCGAACGGCAGAACAGAGAAGGGCAGAGGCTGCAGAGGGCTGCTATCCGTACCCTAAACAACAACATCCAGGCATTGGCAGGTGCTCAACAGCAGATTGCTGATGTTCTGGACAGGCAATTGGGTGACATGGTCAGAATCCTTGACCATGGCATGGCAATCCACGAGCATGAGCTGTCTGTGCTGGAACATCTGGTAGGGGTGAGGCATAGGCCATGTGGACATAGGCCAGCTACACCACCTAGTGCAGGTCAACGTGAGCATGCCACCTCACATGGCCACTCCCATAGTACTGGTAGCAGTAGCAGTGCAGCTGGTGCTGCACTGTCCACACCAGGACACAGCAGGCCACGTGGACGTGGCCCTGGACATTCCCGGTGGGGACATGGTTCCAGTGGCCATGTGTCATCAGACAGTAGCCATTCTGTACCTCTGCCTGGTAGTGCCCGTGCAACCCCTGGCAGGCACAGGACACGTGGCTGTGGCCGGTCACAGTGAGCTGTACAACCTGGTCTGTACAATCTGGAGCTGTCAATAATACCCTTTTGTAGGCCTCACAAATGACAGAACTGTGTGCACACATACACGCACACAGCAAACACAACTGTAGGGCTCTACAACACCCACATGCATACGGAACAGACATGTCCAATCAAATCACTGGCTTTTACCCACACGCATGATGTCATCCATTGGTGCAGCCTATGCCCCTGGCAAACAGTATCACCCTGTGCATATGATGAAGCCTGTGCCGCATCCCTGTCATCCACACGATCGGTGCAGGGATATGCTCAAATGGTCTGATGCACAGGGTGAACAGAATAGTGAGAGGTGTATCTAACATTACTTGTGTATGCATATTGAGGGATGTGTATGTTGCATTGGTTGTGTGTGAATACTGAGAGATGTGTATGTGGCATCGGTGGTGTACTGTCGACATGCACCAGTCATACCATGTAGTCCAGGTGCAGCATGCATTGTGATATGTTCACAGTATGTGTCTTGGTTACAACAGTAACAGCATGTTGGTAATGATGCCCTGGTTCCCTCCTATGGTGTACTGGCATGTGCCTACATGTAGCAGTGTTTGCAGTCCCCCATGTGTAACTGTGGAGTACTCACAGGCACGTATGGCAATATCAGCATGCTAAACGTACCCTCAACCTGACTGTTGGAAAGTCGAACATGACACAGATGTCCGCACATATACTGCACCTGAAGCATGTGATCAGTTGAACAGGCTACAGTGGACAGAGATGTGACATACATACCAGGAAACATTAGAGGTATGTTGACATGGTGCAGGGGTTGTACACAGTGGTCTGGCCAATGATGACATTAGAGGCCACTTGATAGCATGAGGCCACACTGAAAAATCATCAGACATATCTACAGGTCAGATGGCTTAGTTGTAAATTGCTGTGGCTAGGATATGGTGTGCAGAGTCCTGGGTTCAAGACTTACAAGGGCTGTTGGATACAGAGTGATTAAGGCACTTTTAAGCAAGTTTGTGCAGTGGTAAGCAATGTTAACTTCCAGTTAAATATGCTTACAGACAGCCTTAAAAATAATTAATCTGTGTAGACATTGCTTAGCGCCGCACAAACAGGCTTAATACTGCTTAAAACAGCTTACCCTTGTGCTAATTTCTTTAAAAAAAAAGGGGGGGGCATGCAGAGGGTAAGACAATAGGGAAAGTAGCTAGGGATATGCAGGACGGGTGTAGGGAAGGTCCATAGCTGTCCATTTCTTCTACAGCAACAGCTGTGCATGTATACTGAATTTGGAGGTATATTTGTACACTCAAACCCCTAAGAGAGGGGTGAGGAAAACAATAATGTGCTGCGAAGCCAATTAGACCAGATTACATGTGTCCAGTGAACACGTGTGCAAACTGGACAGCTATATGTGCAGCGAACCTTTTATTTTTTTTGGGAACAGATTGCCCTTTTTTTAAGGTGAGAGTGGGATGTTGGGGAAGGATAGTAGGTATATTTGGTGAGGTAGGTTGGGTAGGAAGACAGACAAGGCAGACAAGACAGCATACAGGGGCAGTATATGACACATGTCGGGAGTAAACACCTTGGACGGGGAGGTGTGTTTGGAAATTGGAAGCCCATAAGCCCCCAAATGGATACAGTGGGACTGAGGTCCCCACCCATGGGCCATCACCACTGCACTTCACGGCCCCAAATGAGGCTGTGCTGGGAGCTGAGCAAGAGGGGCAGGCTGACCCTCTAATTGTGCCATGCAGCCCTCAAGCTGGCATAGCAGATCTCCAAACTCCTTTCAGAGCTCACTATGCACCAATCACCAGACCTGGCTTTGAATGATGGTATCCTGTCCGTGCCCACTCCTGAGGGGACGAGCCCCATCCCCTGAGGTGGTTCAACCTGAAGGTGGTGCAGGGCCAGTGGATGAGGAGGTCCTGGGGTGGGTCACAGACTTGCTGGGGCTGGTGCCACAGCCAGATGAGGTGAGTACGTTGTGACCGGCCTTCCCAAACGTGCTATGGAGTTGCAGTTTTAGAACATATGCGGGTTAGTAATAGTCAACACAATCCAGGATTAGTTATAACAGCATGCATAGATATTCCCATTAACCCAAAATGACAGATTTGGAAGAGTTGCATAGCAAACAGAACACATGCATATATGGAATCACAGTGGCCATTACAACGACATGCAGGTTACATTGATAGAAACAGGCCACCAATTATAGTATTTCAACATGGAACATTAATAGAAACACATTTCAATATTTGTTGAACAATAGAACATATGTCCCAACAGTAGGTTTGGTGTAAAACATACCCATTGATTTGTGTGTTTAGATTATTGCTGCAGATATGGTGGGGGGAGAGAGAGATGCAATTAACAACTTGTATATCCTTGCAGTACTCACAACTTTAATGATCATTGCTCTAATAATTACTCTACAGGTATTATTACAATATCCTATGACCTTGGTTTGGCCAGTAGTATGTTTGTACACAGTGTATAATTCAACCACCTTATAGATGCTTTCTTCTTCACTTACCTGGAAGACCTGTGGGGGGAATGTTGTTAACACTACCTGACTGTTTCTACACATATTCCCAAAATCCTAGTTAAAATTATGCATACAGCTTATTACCACTCCCAGGATTTGAACCATAGCTGTGTCTGCTAAAAATACAGCAATTTGTCTTTCATCAGAGTGAGCTATTAAAAAACTGCAGTTTTGTCCTCCAGTGTTTTCTGTCTAAGTCTCTCTTGGTTGTACAAGCTGACCTTGTAATTACAACATTCTTATACAGACATTCCTAGACCTATTTTTTATGTAGCACAGTGTGGGAAACAGTGGTTAACACAACATTACTATTCAGATATCAGATCTTGATGAATGCAACATGTCAGGCCATACAATATCAAAGTAAACACAACCAGTCCAAGACTTAGACCTTTATTGCTAGGCAGTTACAGTTCTCTTACCTGGAAGACCTGTGGGGGGGAATGTTTGTTAACACTACCTGACTGTTTCTACACATATTCCCAAAATACTAGTTAAAAATATGCATACAGCTTATTACCACTCCTGGGATTCAAACCATGGCTGTGTCAGCTAAAAATACAACCATTTGTTTATCATCAGAGTGAGCTATTGAGAAATTGCTGTTGCTTCCTTCAATGTTTTCTGTCTAATTTTGGTTTGTACAATCTGGCCTTGTAATTACAACATTCTTATACAGACATTCTAGATATATTTTTATGTAGCACAGTGTTGGAAACAGTAGTTAACACAACATTACTATTCAGATATCAGATCTTGGTGAATGCACCATTTCATGCCATACAATACCAGAGTAAACACAACCAGTCCAGGATTTAAAACTTTATTGCCAGGCAGTTACACTTTTATTTAAATGTAATCTATATGGGACTATTACTGCCATATTGTCTGGTTTATTCAGTACAAACCATACACGTTTTTATACTGCCAGGTGACATTTTACTCCTTTATATTTATTTGGTATGACTACTACAAGCAGGATTGTTACTCACCAGCCTTGCAACACAGACTTTGGAACATACTGGCATGGGTTTCCTGGTTCACAGCCTGCTCAGCTGGAGCTGTAATGAAAAAAAGAGAAACATTTATGCATACCTTTCAATCATATACACAGGCTGGACTTTGGTAAACAGTTATTGCTATGAATACTTACACACTGCTGGGACATCTCCCCTCTGTCTTGCTTCTTGGACCCACTGTTCCAAGAGATCCATCTTCCTCCATTTCAAGTCAGCATAGTGGTGCCAGACCTGCTCACCAGTCCGCGGGATACCAGTTGCACTGGTGAGATCACAGGCAAGACTTTCCCCACGCTTCTACTTTATATTGGGAGCCCTGGTACTGGTCCTGCAGCAGTCTCACATCATGTTTTTTTACCAAGAGTCCTACCATGACCTTGGACTCCTGTATGCCCCAGCGCTGCACCCAAAAGTGCATGCCCTCTCCAACACCTGCCATACTGCCTACATTGGAGAGCTACAACCAGTTGTGAGCTGTATTCCTGCCTGCAGGGTTTAAATATGGCTGATTTCCTGCCTTTTGCCATGATTGGGTGACTTTGAAAATGCTGAGCTAAGCTAAGCTATGGGCAGACCTGCTTGGCTAAGGTTGGTAGTGCTTAAAGGGGCAGGCTCAGCATTGCTTACCAATGGGCAAATCCTGGCTGCTCATTGCTTAGTATTCATATATACACCATGCTTACACCCGGTCAGCATAGCTGTGCAATGCTTAGCATTGCTTATGTTTTATTTTATTGGACTACCAATTGTATGGGATTGATTCATCGGGTCAATATTAGAACACCAAACATTCAAAGTGTCGAGTGTTCTAATATCGAACCCTATCAATCAAAAATTAAACATTCCTAGCGAAAAAATTTGCTGTTCCAAAACACATACACACAACACAAGCACACCAAACAAACAACAATCCACATACATACACCTAAACTCTTACACCTAACCCTACACTAAACTATACATACACCAATAACTATCCACTTACCTTAACCCAAACCCTAAACCTAAGGTCCGTCACTATTGCACAGTCACCTCACCCGCGCCCTAACCCTAAATCACCTAACCCGCCCTAACCCTCACGTCCACACAATCGCACACTTACCTGACCCGTGCCCTAATGCTAATTCACCTAACCCGCCCTAATCCTCACGTCCACACAATCGCACACTTACCTAAACCTGACCCATATCTTTCCACCAGAGTGCTGAAAATACCGAAGCAACAGAAATGGACAACTAAATTCTTTCCCTAGGAAAAAATTTGTTTTTCTGTTTCTTCGATATTTTCAGCATTCACTGAAAACGGGTCGATATTAGAACACTCAACATTTTGAATGTTTGGTGTTCTAATATAGACCCGATTCATCATTCATTACATAATATAGATTTATTTACCTTCCCTGACATCCCCCAATGTGCTGTAATTACATTTATTCTTGTGTGACTATACTGTATGGGGCACTTGTGTTTATATGGGGGTTTCACTACTATTTACACTGACACCTCACATCTGGACCTAATATACTAATCTGGTTGAGAAAAATAAGTTACTTCCTACATAAATATACAAATAAATTAAAGTTGTAATGTTTACACATACAAAATGGATATGGCTTTGGTGAAGCTCAAACCGTGAATAACTACATGCAAGGCATACACTCTAACCACTACACTACTACACTTATGCCTATGCTGGATGTCTATTGCTTTTTAACTTATCCTGCCATTTCAGCTGGGCTAAGCATAGCTAAGCTACAGGCACACCCGCGCAGCTACGCTTAAACTTTACTGCACATGTGAAAAAAAAATTATTTGTTGTGTTTTTTACTTCATACCCTTCAGAATAACAATGCTAATGCTGAACCTGCTATTCTATCAACTTTTATGGCTTTGTACGGACGATTGTCCCTTATGTCTTTGTCCACTTTCCTTACTATGATGGGTTGGGAGGTGGGCGCTATGTGCTTCATACCCTGCCGTATATTCATGCTTATGCTAAATCTGTTATTCTATCCACTTTCTGGCTTTGTAGGGATGATTGTTCCTTATGGCTTTGTCCAGATTTCTTACCCTGATGGGTTGGGGGTGTTATGAGTGTTCTCACTCAATTTAAATTACTGTATGGCAATTCTAGTGTGCAGGGGGCATGTGTATTGTGAGAGCACTGCTCTCAGACAAACCACCCACACTCGTACATGGGACTGTATCCGTCTTACAACAAGGAAGCACGCCTTCATGAATATGTATGGCACATTGCTGTGCTGCAAGGGAATGGTCCCTTCCGTGCAAGAATAAGTTAGTCTTGCATGGAAGTTTGCTGAATCCCAGGGTATACCTTCAGTGCTGGTTTACGTTATGCATTCTATTCAGCCCTGGTTCTCTGTCTGCCTTCTATATATTTATTCACATATATTCTTTTGCTTCTGTTTTTTGAAACTATGTAAACATCTGTATTAGTCTTGTGTACTCCATGTAAAATTGTAAATTCAAAATAATGCACATTCCCATTATCGTATATATTCTTATATAAGGCATTTGTTGCTACTGATTCTTCTCTGACAGGTGATCACATATTCTTTCTTTTGTTTTTTTTTTTGTTTTTTTTATTTCTTACCTGATTTCTCAACATAAAAAGCAGTGCAGGATGTACAGACTGCCAAATACATATATTTGAAAGCACAATAAGCATGCATATCCAAAACATATTTCTTCTTGGTTACAGGATGTAGAAACACCCTTTACTTATAAATATGCTTAAAAACAGACACGTATAAGAAGGTGCTGTACCATTTTTATGGCTATATTTCACAATCTTCATATCCCTTTCCTTAGAACAAAATTTTGGTTTAAATTTTCTGATTTCTTATAAGAAAATAATGGTTTGGTCCCTATAATTTATTTTACTTCATCTAAAGAATGAAATAAGAAGGAGCAGTAGTTACAGGATAATTAAAAAAATAAAACCCATGCATATGATGATGGTCTTTTGTGGGGTAGACCTTCCTACAAGCCTTCACCCTGACAACAATATGAGGCAGGGACAGTTTCTGGTCTCTTTGTGCATGTTTCATGTACAAAATAAACCACAAATCATCACAGTTTCCATTTATATACCATAAAAGCCAATTTGACTTTTCTATACTTCTGTGGCAATTCACAGATGGCTACAAGTTCAGTAGCCGATAAATTATGCAGTTACTTTTATGTAGCAAAATGCATGCTGGATAACTGCACACAATTCTGTGCCTGTGTAGTACTTGAATGCAGTACCATTTACTTGATAGGTGCATTGCCTACTTTATCTCTGCTAAGTAATGTGATTACTTATCTTTTATATTGCCTTTTTGCTTGGTCTGTACTTTATTGGTTCACCATCTGCTTTTTAACTGGGCTATGTAATGTGATTACATACCTGGAATATTAGCCTTTTTCGTTTTGTGCTGTGGCAGAAAATTGTCCAGTGTAGATAGTTCACTCATCCAGTTACCAAAGGAAAAACACATTAGTACTATGTGTATACAGTATATTGCATATTGTAGCTGCAATAGCATTATTTTTCCATAAGAGTGCTCTGTCAAATGCTGAAGGTGCAGGGTGTTTTCATTCAAGGCAGCAAGGCCTACTAGAAGACAGAGAAAATCAGCAAAACACGATTTAAAAAAAAAGTAGTTGAAAACCAATATGGTAGAATTGTCCTACACAAACAAACTCCTATTCAGTGTTTAGAAGTAAGCAGGTACTCCCAGCTTGTGCAGTGCAACAAAATCTTTCAGCAAGTCCTTCCACTTCTAGAGCTGTAAGGGTAAATTCCTTCAACACATGTTTAAGCTTGGATTGGAACACACAAATGATGACTCCAACTATTAGTTAATTACATGCAGAGTTTAAACATTATTCTGCTTCACTGGCAGTGTGCCCAAGTTTACACAACTAAATATACATGAGTATTTGCACATGAAAAACAAGTAAATTGTTTTGATATGCACATTAGTCAGGGCTCCATTATCTGCACTTTCTAAAACAACACCATGCATATAAACTGATGAAAGACATTTTACCCCGAAAACAGAAATTTCATATTTTTCTGCAACTGCTGCTGTTTGTATGCATTCATAACACACACAGTCTGCTATGAAATCATGTATTTTATGCATTTTCAGTAACCGCAACCATTATTACAGTTTGTGAAAAATGTGAAGTCTATCAAACATGCATAACATTTGCAAACTCCACAACTTAACACAATACTTAATTTGCTAGACTGAGAGCAACCATTCTCTCATCAAACAAACTACCTGAGGTTCCCTACTAAAATGTTAAACAGTTTGTCAAATAAATAAACATAATGTTACTTGGTAATGGATAATACTGGGGAAGCAAAGTCTGGCTTGCAAAGTAAGATTAGCTCTGTAGTTTATGAATTTCTGCTAGAAAGGAAATAATGTAAATACATACTGTGCAGTAATACAAGCATAATACAAAATGCTTTAACATTTATTCAAGATAAATGGATACTCTAGGAAGTAGTACATGATGAAGAAACACGAATTAATGCATCACATCCCAGTACTGGAAAATCAGAACAATGTATACATTGATCTGTAAGTCATAATGACTAAAATGGGAAAGGCTACAGTGTTAAACAGAGACATGGCTCAAGGAAACAGAACAATCTTGATGACAATAAACTTCTGAAGCAATATTATTGCTGTCTAGGAAATAAAGGTCAGCACTTTGAATCATTTCCACACTGACTTGAGCTGGCACTGCGCTCTGCCTCTATCCTGGCACTGCATACAAAGAGTATGACGTTATTATTGGCATTGACACATTACTGAAACCCTTCTCCTTTCAACAAACTTGTGAAATGTTAAGGAGCTATAAAAAGGTAAAGTGAGTGCTGACATTAAACAAGAACTGTAATGCTAAACTGCCTTTCTCTGAGGTCAGTGACTTTTAGAGGGAAGATGGGATTAACAAATATGGCGATCAAACATGAAGGCAAAGAGAACAGCAAGAAAAATTGCTTTCCAGTAGATCACCGAAAAGGCATTTGAGGGATTTTATTTACGGGTCATGATTAATGCAGTGTGTATTTTGCTAAAGAAATGAAGCGCATTTAGCATGTCTTGCGTTTTGCATAATGGCTTTGACAATGCTGTTTACACAAACTCCATAGCATGTACCTCACAATTAAGAATTCACCTATCACAATGCCTCACATTTGATAATAAAGCTGTGATGTGTATTTTCCAATCCATTGCTACCTGAAAATAAATGCCAAATTACCATATTGCTCTCTGGAAATTTCCATTTTATTTAACTGAGGCAGCATTTACAAATAAGCAAGGACTATCTATATAAAAAGCATGTATGGAAGTTCTGCAGGGCATTATAAGTAATACTGAAAATGCTACACATATCAATGGTACTGAAGGGATAGAAAAGCTGCATTCTCTTCTCTGCTTCTGTAATAAACTGTGTTTACTTACCTTTTTTGACCTCAAGTCACATGCACACACAATTAAAATGCATATGAATGCCAAGTCTATTCTTTTAAATCATTCAGGAAGATGCTGTAGCCTAATAAACTTAGTTCATTGTTCAGAAAACTGCCTTCAACCAAAGTATCACGCAAGCACTTAAAGGTGGTTGTATAAATATGCCTGACATTTACAATCTTATTACACAAGTTTCACAAGTTAAGGTAGTGACACCAAGATAGGTGATTTTACTTTATTTTAGTAACTGAATATGTTGTACTGAAAGTTATCACAGTTACAGCTACTCAGACAATTAATACTACCTACTTTGCATGTTCACTTCAAAATACAATAATCTTAAAAACAATGCATGCAAATTAGGCAATTGGTAACATAGTACAAATGGAAATGAGCACAATCGTATCATCATCTTTTCAGCGGAAGGGTGGGGGAGGACAAAATAAAGAATAGCAGGTATTAAATTCCAGTGATTTCATTACATTCTGGGATCAACAGCTGACTCTTATTTTTTTTTCAGGTGTATAAAAGGGTTTATACACCCAACTGTTAGAAAATCAGAGGGGCTTCAATGTCATCTTCATTTCAAATGTGTTCTGCCTTATAGTCTTCAAATAAGGGTACTGATGGTCTGACACTAAGACAAAGTGAGATAAAGTACAGACTGTAACCTTGACAAGCCAGGATCTATTAGTGAATTGCATGCTGGAGGGGCAAGGAGGAATGGCAGAAGTGAGCAGACAATGTTGGCTTATCTACCAACCTGGAATGTGGGAAGTAATCTATCCCCCTGCAATGTTTGCACCTGAGTGAGGCATATTCTATGCAGCAATGAGGACCAAGAATTTACACTTTTCTCTGATGTGGTAGCTCACATTGTACATATGCCAGAAAATGCATATGCACCAGTAGAGATAGTAGTAGGCTTTGCATACCAGCCATTAGGACAGGGGGCTAGGCGATGCTCATTCATTCATTTACTGCCTGGTACCAGCATTATCAAATGCAGGATTGCTGGAGAGATGGAGCTTATCCCAGCAAAGAATAGATACAATGCAGAGAATCTAATTCTTGATAAGATACCAGTCTTTTACAGGATGTACACATATATACAGTTACTCACATTATTACAGTGGTTGCGTTGTTGCCTCACAGCAAGAGGTTCTCCTGTTCGATTCTTGGCTGGAGTGCCTTCTGTGCTGAATCTGCATGTCCTCCCCGAAAGACATGTGTGAATGGGCGTGCCTTCGCTGAAGGTTGGGCGTCGGGCTGGCAACTTGGCACCATAAAAAATCAACTGCCAACCATTAGCGGACTGGAGTTCCGCTGTGGCGACCCCTAACCGGGAAAAGCCAAAAAGACCAACAACAACAACCTATGGGCAAGTTGGAGGATCACCAGTTCATCTTTGGGATGTGGGAGCAAACTCGTGCACCTATAAAAACCCACAAAGGGAAGGCATGAAGACTCCACAGAGAAGATGCCCCAGTGAGGAGCCAAACTAGAATATCAATAGCTGTGATGAAGCAATGTTAAACAATGTATATGGGGAGTCTACCAAAGACTATGGCTCACAAGAATTGGACTATTGACTCATTCCCCTCCCCCAAGCCTTATATGTAAGATGTGATTACCAGGAGATATTCGACTTAGGAAACAGAATGTCCCCAGCTCCCACAAGGTGATATGGAGGCTAAACATCCAGCTGAGAAAAGCAGAACATATAGTTCAACAGGGTTTGGGGGATATGGATCTGGCAGATCTTGCAGGAAAAAAAAACATTTGAAAGGGTACTTATTATTAATTTTTTCATGATTTCAGTAGGAAAATTAAACCAAAAGAGAACAGAGCCATAACATGCACCATTTGGTTTAGTGTTTTGTCCAACGAAACCAACCTAGGGTCAGTTTTGGCTACAGGTGTAGGTTCATACTAGACTGCTGAATCTATGGATCATTTGTAGCCAAGCTAAATGATCCCACGTGGAATTTACCCACACATGAAATTAATGCCAGACTGCCAAGAGGAGGAATTACTTTGGACCTTGTTATATCCCCATTTCCATAAAGGTTTGAGGGGCCAGGTAAGACTCAAAGTAGGATGTATTTGGACCTAGTTATGTCTACTTTTCATGAGGGATAGAGGGTCCACAACTGTGTGTGTGTGTGTGTGTGTGGGGGGGGGGGGGGGGGGGACTTATGATTCCCAATCCAGTCATCCACACTGCTCTCAAAATGCTCAGGCCAGTTTAAGAATCAAAAAGACAGCAATGTTTTGTTAACTATGCATCTACATGTATTGCAGAAATAGTCTGTAAAGGCAAACAGTCTGTTTGCAAAACAAAGTGTAAAACACATACTTTTCCAGACTTGCAGCCTTACTAATTATAAACTTGTACAAGTACGACTAAAAGTTTGCTCCGTTTTGCTACTTTACTCCTCCTCCTCCTTCATGCTGAGTCTCTTAAAACAAATATGTAAATCTACGAATTGCGAGAACAATATATGCAGAGCAGGAACAAGGTTTAAGAGGCAGGATTTGAATGAGCTATATAATGCTTCACTGACAATAACTGGATGGTTTACAAGTGATGTATAATGTTTACAACTACAGTTGTTTCAGTGGTGTCTGTGATGTAAACTGTTTGCAACTAAAGTGATATAATTTTGTATGTTTTCCATTTATATAAATGTAAGATTGCCTTTGTAAAAAAAAAAAAAAAAAAAAAAATACAGACTATAATGCAGATTCTACCTGATATCATATAGGAACCCGGTTCCTGTTGTACCTGGCCTAGTTCAGTCTGGAAAGGTTACACATGCTACTTCCCACAGAATTAAATGCTTGACCTCAAAAAAAGTAAGGGATCTCTGGCCAAGTGATAGATTAATGCCTATTTCCTTGTCTTCTAACGACTCATCCATTCAGGCTTCCACCTTCATTTTCTTCTGTCCCAATAACTTTTGTATCAAAGCAGAGCAGAATTAATTAAAGTGGACTAAGGATTGGTACTCCAGACCCAAACAGTTTTACACCATTCAGTTTGACTAGTATTCTAAATAAGAATCATGGAGTCCTAATGGAGCTCATCCAAACTAACACAGGATGACATGGAACAGAATTGGTGTGATAATGGGAAATCTTGACTTTTGATTCTTATGGCATGCTTTGAAGCTGTAGCATTAGCACTTGATGAATGGCTGACATTGTATACCATTTTATCTAGACCCTAGGAAGGCAGTCTACACTATCTCCATAAGGGAACAATTGACAAATAAATAGCATTGTCAATTTGTATGTAATTTAACAGGTAAAGCACTAGATGCTTAGCAAGGCACACCAAGGCAATGTAGTGAGTTATCTGCCCAGCCTAACAGAGTTTATTAGTGGTGTCCCACAGGCCTATGTATTAGGGTATTTCTCTTTGTAATGTTTTTCTCAAACATAAAAGTGGGAAATGAGCAATGAATAATCAAATATGCTTATACATATAACATGGGTAAATAAATTAATTCAGCAAAAAAAAAAACTGTATTAATTATGGTCCACAAAAAAATATACACCTGGTGTAGTAGTTGTGTAATTGTCAATAAAGGTAGCATCATAAAGACTTGTCAAAAAAAATGCCAAATATTAGGAATACAAAATAGTCAAAGGATAAAAATGACACCATATTTACACCTGTCCCCCCTAGGCTTTCGGATATTGGCTAAAACTTTATCCACCTTCATTAAAGCCTTTTTTAGACAATGCCAAAAAGACAAAACTACCAGCACAGTGAAAAGGTCTACAAGCAACGTTAAGGTGTTACTGCTTAATGGTATGAGCCTAAACAAAAAAACTCTACACCCTTCAAGCCCTCCTCCCTTTGGAGAATGTAGACATCTGTGCCATGACCGTGACATGGTTTAAAAACATAGAAAAGTACTCTGGCAGTGCAAAGCTGCAGTGCCTTCCACACATTTAGACCAACAACAGCACAGACTGGGGGCTAAAGGTGGACTTGCTTCAGTCTACATTAGTAACAAACATACCTCCAGATAGGTTAAACAGGATGATACCATAGAGCTCATCCATGTGTAAGTCACCATAGATAAGGTCCCTCATCATATGATGGCTACCTACAGGTCACCATCTATGTCCCTAGAGTCTCACGATTCTTATCTACACCTACTAGAGGCCTTCACCATCCAACCAAACACCTTATTCATGGATGACATTTACCCTCTATATACTATGAAATGCACACTGCCTCAAACTCACAGGCACAAGGCTTTCTGGACTTTATTAATACAAACACCCTGGAATAGATAATGCATGCTGCAACCAGAGGTTCAAGCACAGTGTATCTGGAACTCAACAATATAGGACAGTGTTGCACCGTCCCATGTCACATCCTCACTGATGAGGTTGGATCACAAAGCTATCTCCTTTAAAGTAAACATCAACTCAGAAAACCCAGCTAATCCAGTAACAGTTACAACTATTGCAAAGGAAACTACATCCTATTAAGTGACAGTTTGTCAGAATTCAAGGCACTCCCTAACTCTCAGACCACAGCTACCTGTGCAGAATTATTCACAGAGTCCTTATACAAATGTGAATCACTGCCTAGAGGCCGCCGTACCTACCAAAACTAAACCCAAAACAAACACTAAAACAACCACCACTGGTGGAATCCTCAGCTAAACAGGATATATAATAAAAGAAAATTCTTGTCCAAAATCAGGAAGAGCAACTCGCTTAAAGACAAGTGTACTCTTATACAACTAAACAAGAAAATAAGAGGGCTAATTAAGGCCAATTATGAGGTAAAGATAGCCTCACAGGCTAAGGACAATCACAAGGTCTTCTTCAGCTATGTCTGGAAACTTAAAAGACAACACACAGAAGTGTGCTGAACTGGTGTTGAAATGTACTTCCTTCACTAATCAGAATGACATAGCAAATCTACTGGCAGATATATTTAGCTCAGTCTTCACCCTCCTTCCACTTCCCCTAGCTCCACCAGGTGAAAACCCCTATCAGGACCACTTGGGGCACTCTTCAACTACAGCCTTGAAACAGGCTATGTTCCAAGTGAATGGAGGACTGCAACAGTCATTCCCCTCCAGAAGAGTAGACCCTTATCTGACCTAGGAAACTACAGACCTGTCAGTCTAACAAGACATGGAACAAATTATCATGGAAATGATAAACATGGACATTGGCAATCTGCATACACTGGACCCATCCTAGTTTGGCTTTGTTAAGGGAAGGTCATGCCTACTTAACCTGGTTAGCTCCTTTGAGAGGGTTACCAAGGCAATGGATGAAGGTAAAACAGTGCATGCCACTTAAATGGACCTGGCAAGGCATTTGATACAATAACCCACTCAGGCATTGTTGACAATCTCTCTGAGATAGGCATAAATCCCTGCATAACTCACAGGATTGCCAGCTGGCTGACAGACAGGACCCAAGAAGTTATGATTGGTAAGACCACCTCCACCAAGAGACTGGTCACCAGTGGAGCACTCCAGGGCTCTGTGCTGGGTCTACTCCTGTTTGACATCTGCTTCTCAAAAGTCAAGGCTAAGATTCATCTCCATTCAGGGAATGGATATACTGTCCTACACTGGGCTCTGTCACTGTATTCAGTCTTCTACAGGTTGCAGAGAGGGGTTCTTTGCCTGGCATATAGGACTTCCTCAGGCCCAGCCCCAATGGAGCTGTTGCACATGCAGAAACAAACAGAAACACTAGATCCAGGGATCTGAACTTTGCTTATGACATAAACAGAACATGCTTGAGGGACAGATGTGTCCCAAAGGCTCCCTACACTATGGAATAGACTCCCCATCCATGTCAAACAGAGTTCATATCTGACTCTCTTCAAACTAACAGTTGGATAGGAAATCATAAATTTACCCCCACTCTGGTTCTCATGTCCCTTATGGACAGAGGCTATCAATAAAAAGTTTTATCCTAATACCCTTCCCTACAAATCCTTAGTTACCTTACTACTAACATCCCTCCCCGTATAGACATCCATGATACTTGGGGACCCAGATGGTGTAGGGTGTGTGGCTAGGCTTGTAAGAGCCCTAGTGGTCGTTAACCTAGTAACAACCTATGCACCTATGAATCTAGGAACAATGGTAAACAATTTAAGTTTTTGCTTAACACAAAACATTATCTGAAAAATGTAAAACATAGCTTTTATCACAGTACTGAAAACTTTGAAATAACTAGCACTTCAGACTTTGCCTTTTTCTACAAAATGTATCCTGCATGAGGTAAGCATTTAAATGGAAGGGAGTAGCTATTGACATTCAAAGAAAAATTATGTTGTTAACAGACTGTGATTCTCCTGCACTGGCCCAGTAATCAAGGAGCCTCAATCTTCACCACTAGCACCAGTGAGGGACTTACACATTGGGAGGATGACAAGTACACACACAGTAAAATACAACTTCCCTTAAGAGCACACAAAGATCACAGTCAGTCTGGGGGATGGTTTCTATCTCTTTCTCCAGATCCCCAATAAGACTCCCCCCTGGCACAGCTATAGGGTTGAGATCTCAGCTAAGTGGCCAAGCCAAAACCTCCAGCACCCTCTCTGTCCAACCAGTGCTTCATGCCCCTGCCCAAGTAACTGACAAACACAAACTTTGAGATTTGATTTAGACACAAACACAGACACACACCTGGGAAAGGCTGGCAGAGGTCTACTAGCTATGCCCCTTCTGCCCAGACTATAAGGTAGTACCAGCTGCCACCTGCCACTACTTAACTACTTTTAAGGCCCTTATCAAAGGGTGCCCAATTTTACTGTGTAATGTTACTATTATCCAAATGGTAAGTGTGACCAAGACTAAGGCTATTGGAGTGGCCTATACAGTGTCACCAAATGCACATGCACATACTCTCAGAGCTTAAATATATCTAAACATACCAGCCACAATTAAAAGGTTTAAATATATTTAATAATAAATAATAAAAGAACAAGACAATGCTCAATCAACACAGTAACTACAGAGTTCAGAATCAAAGGAAATATTTAAAAACAACATTGCAGGACAGTCTCAAATTAATACAGAAAACATTTAGACAAAACTTTACTATATTCCTTTCTATCTCTAAAAGAAATACTATACCTAAATCTTACTTACAGAGCAACATGCAGTCAGAAGTCTGAATGGATGTTTCTAGGTCCAAGACAAGATACAAAATGCACAGACTTTCTCTGAAAGAGTTCTTAAATTAATAATCAACATTACTGCTGGGTTAGCTCAGATATCATCACTCTTTGTCACCTGACTTCAGTTCCCAGGCTAAACAGATACTTAGAATTTAACACCTCTGTGTCAAAAATACATATCTGTCAGAAGTGTGCAGCTGTTAGGAAGTCATACAGCAATAAAAACACTTTTACATTTGAAACCTGGTAATTATTTCTGACAATAGGAAAACTTCTATCTCTAGACATCGTGTCTGCTTACTGGGAGATAACACAATCATAAAACACTTTACTTTTCAACTTATTTTATTGATGTTTTGCAAGTTAACTATGTATGTTCCAGCTTCTACTATTAAAACATACATTTCTACAGGTATATAGTTTATATATATATTTCTGTTCTTTTCTAGTAGGGTGCATTGTGATTATATTCTTGAAGGTCAGTACATAACACACACTTCTGCACCAATAATTTAATAAACATATAACATATAGTTCTCTTACATTTGTAAGACAAGCATATGAATCATATTAATATTATACCATGACCCCCCATTAATATTCCAAAACGTGCACGCTGATTGGCCAGCATGCACGTTGTAAATCAACTTATACTAATGGAAAAAGGTCCGGTCGCTCGGACTTTTTCCATTACTATAAGTCTCTTTTAAAACACTGTCTCGCTATGTTAAAAGAGTTTAACATAGCGACACAGGTTTAAAAAAAAGCAACGGAGATCTCCGTTGCTTTTTTTAAAGCTGCCTCGCTATGTTAAACTCCTTTAACATAGCGACACAGTGTAAAAAGCTATGGAGATCTTGCTTTCTCCGTTGCTTTTTTTTTAAACCTGTCTCGCTATGTTAAATGGGTTTAACATAGCGAGACAGCTTTAAAATAAGCAACGGAGATCTCCGTTGCTTATTTTAAAGCTGTCTCGCTATGTTAAACCCATTTAACATAGTGAGACAGCTTTAAAATAAGCAACAGAGAAAGCAAGATCTCCGTTGCTTTTTACTGTTTCGCTATGTTAAATGGGTTTAACATAGCGAGGCAGCTTTAAAATAAGCAATGGACATCTCCGTTGCTTATTTTAAAGCTGCCTCGCTATGTTAAACCCATTTAACATAGCGAAACAGTAAAAAGCAACGGAGATCTTGCTTTCTCCGTTGCTTTTGGCTACAGCTCTGATGTGCTGCATAGGCATGCGCAGTACATCAGAAAAGACGCAGAATACCAGACAGCTGCGGAAGGGCAGCAAAGAGACATTATACAATGCCATTATTTAAGAAAAGTAATTATTTCTTTTCTTAAATAATGTCATAGTATAATAGCAATAACCCACTTCTGGGTGTGGGTAATGCGGGATTTACCCACGGTTGTCTTTGTTTGGTCCCTCGAGCTTCGCCCTCGGGACCAAACCATGCCAACCGTGGGTAAATCCCGCATTACCCACACCCAGGCGTGGGTTATTGCTATATTCACAAATGACACATGACTCTCCACAAAATTCCAGATAGCTGGGCTGGTAGTGTCACATTTCTATATAAATCATATTAATATTTTCAAGTGATATATAATTATTTACAACATTCCAGGTAGCTGGACTGGCAGTATTTCCCTGTTGTCACATTTCTATATAAATCATATTAAAATTTTCAAGTGACATATAATTATTTACAAAATTCCAGACAGTTTGACTGGCAGTATTTCCCTGGTGTCACACAGACAATCAAGAAAAAAAAAATCTTCCAGACACTATTCCAGCTGATTCCTGGTCAGAACAACCCTTTGTAATATGTACTATAAACTTCTAAAATAAACATTAAAAATCAGTAAATGTAAATCTGTAGAAATAAAAACATGAAATAAACTTCCCAATAATAGATATAATAAGTAAAACAGCATGAGTAATAATGCAATTTAAAAAATATAAAAATCCTATAATATTTAAAACTGAGTTAGTTATGCATTCATGGGGTCATGATGTATTACAGTTTTAAAATAGTCACACTTCTTTTTGGCACAACTTCTGGGAGATGGAGATGAACTCTACCTTCACACATAATATACTATAAACATTTTAAAACTTTCACATCGGTACTGGGGAAAGAAGAAAAATGGACTGGACTCTCATTAGTATTGTTTAATATGTATTTGAGAACCTTAATAATCTTAGTTAGGATTTTTTTTCTTTTTGTCTATGTCACATAAATAAAAGGGGCATGTCAATTTTAAACAATGCATATTGCATTCAGTTTGAGAACTATACCCTGTGAGAACATGAAAATGAATACCACTGATGAAATGAGATGGAGAAGTATTAAAGCATGAAAAAATGGAGCTACCTGAACAAAATGTTAAATCACTTTGGGTGCTACTATCAAAATAGGGAGAGAGGGAAAAAAATCTCAAAATCTCCAGTATTTGAGCATGTATGTTTACCTCTAACAAATTATTTGCATGGGAGGAAAGAAAAAATATGCATGAGATGAAAGCTAGAGGAATGCAGTAAAGAGTTAGCAGATGTAGTCTTCTTATTTAAAGTTGTTTTAAGTAATCCCATTTTAACCCCCACCAAAAAAATAATATTTCCAAAAATGTGTCCCTCTCTGTGGCATACAGGGATGAAGTCCTGACTGTAACCCAGATACCTGAGCTTTATTAGAAGCTCAGGAAAATGGGGAACCAGGTGGGCAATGTGAATAAATGGCATATATCAATTTAGCCACCCTAAAGGAAGGTGTCTGCAGGCAACTGAGGCATGCACTGGTGGAGCTTGGAGCATGTTTATATAGAAGCTGGCAGGCTACCATTGTGACAGACACTTGTGGAGGAGACTTGAAC
>NC_056739.1:417610290-417787790 GCF_019279795.1 Protopterus annectens
CATTTACAGGCTGAGCTACTGAAGCAGTGAGACAAAAGGCATCTGTGAACTCATAGCAGTTGTTTGTTATACACTTGCAGAATATTTGACATATGTTGTATGTTTAACTGCAGTGCAATTAAGTTCAGCTCATTTGCTCTTCCAGTGTTGACTGTGGCCAGTATACTGTGTGCATGGTAATGGTTGTTCTCAGTAGTTAATATAGTGACCAGTATCAGTTCTCATCAGTTGTACATGGGCATCAAAGGTGGTCTTCAGTTCTCACTGCACACAGTGCGATCACAAAAGATAAGTGATTTGGAAGACCAAGATAAGCATGTGCGAGTTGTTTTTTTTTTGTTTTTGAAGCAGGAATTTCGACTGCAGGTTAGATATTACCTTCCATATTAGGGATTAATGATAAAATATAGGCACAGAGAAAGGGGTAGGAGAGTGCTGAGTGAAAGGCCAGCTTTTGTATGATTTTTATTGAGTCTAGAACTGAAAATGCTGTAAAAAGGGATGATTAATAGGGTTAATAAAATGCAACATGAAAGAATCAATCAGATGAAGACAAAAGACAACAGAAGGACAAGTTACAAGGGAACAATGTGAAAAAAATCTGTAGGTCTCCCTAGTATGCAACTAAGTCAAGCAGATTAAGGATTTGTGCATGGCGGTGTTACCATAGATATTGTTGCACTCCAAGTGAACTTCAGAGGCTTGTTGCTGAAGTAGATAATAAATGTTGGACACATGATGGGGAAGAATGAGGAAAGTAGGAGCAATTTTTTTTCTGTAAATAGTAAGGTGGCAGATTTTTAAAATGCCTTACAAAAAAACTGACAGAAATGTTGGGAGGGCATATGGTAGTAGTATCTAAGGAAATGATTCCTCTGAGCTGGGATATAGGATCTGAGTTGCCGAGACATGGCAAGGCTCTGCTAAGTTTAATGCTCTTGGCAGCCAGAAAAGCAATTATTAGAACATGGAACTCAAAACTGAAACCAACTGAAATGGAAGTACTGAATATACTGAATACTATAACGGAGATAAAAGAACTTGAAGTGTGATCTTCAGAAAAGGGAAGGATCTGATCTTCATAGAAATTAATAGAACTGAATTACAGAGGAGGCACAGTTTGTAAGAACACATGTAAAATAATTCTCAGGATGAGGATGGAGGTATAAGGAAAGGCAACAACTGAGTAATTTATATAATGCTGGAATGACTGAAAATCAAAAGAAAATATGTATACTGGATAACAGTAATGACAGAAACTTTTTTAAAGGTTTGCTTTCTTTTTCTGTTAATGTATGTGAACTCGTTGAAACTCAAATTGTGACAATTTAATAAAGACATTTAGAAATGGAGACATGACGCTTAACTGTCTTCAGAAACAATTAAAACTGTCAAATTGATTTTCCTTCATAATTTCACTGAAAAAGTCAATCATTTGAAACCTGTATTGAGGAAGAGAAACTATGCACACTTTTGTGGTCAAGACAGCTCCCATAGACTTATGTTAGTTAGGTACATAAGGTTGAAATTCAGAAAAATAACTTGAAAGATAAAAAGTTAATCACTGTAATAAAGAGACAAAAGTAACTTAAAAAAAGTAAAATGCTGGTAAGCGTAGGACGTCGGTGAATATAAAATGAGTATATTGCAGTAAAATGCATACCTACATAAAAAGTGAAGAGATAGAGAAATATATTTCTAAAAAAAAAAATGGAATTTCCAGTTTTCGTTAACTTCAAAGAAAAATGTCATTTACACCTATTTCTCTCATAAACGATTGAAGAACTGACAAGAAGACTAATCCAAGGATAACAGTGTGAAGAAATGTTTTAGTCAATCCGTCCAAAGAAAGCAGTACAAGCTACAATAGTTTACTTAAACTGTTTATGAAGAAAACTTACAAGTGTTGGATCAAATTATGACTAATGTATGTTATGAAAAGCTAAAGGAAAATATGTAATTATTTGCAGTGAAAGGGTATGAACCTGCTTTGCATGGGAAAACTGGTTACAGAAACTTTTGTTAAACTTTAGGCAGATACTATCTGTGAGTCAAAGTACATCAGATGAATTCCAGTCAATAAAAGTAATGCTGGGAATGTTTGCTAAAATGTTTTTTTGAGAAACTTGGCACACTGTATCAAAATCAGAATTCTTGTATATTCAGGGGCGGCCCGTGCTATTGGACTGCTGGACTGGAGCCCCCTCAGCTGTAAAATAAAGAAATAAAATGAAAAAGAAAAGATAAAAAAAAAATAAAAAAATTACGGACTTTCGCGCATGCGCACTAGTCCGGACTGCTGCTGAGACAGTCTGGAGCATGCGCAGACTGTCTCAGCAGCAGTCCAGACTGGGAAACATGAAGAACAGAGCTCCCAGAAGTCTATGCAGTTTTAAACTGCATAGACTGTCGCTGGGAACAAGGGAACAACAGGTCGGACCCAGACTGTAATGTCAGCAGGCTGGAGTCTCATCGGGGATCTCGCGCACGTGGTGGATGTGCTCCAGATCTCGCAGGGATGTGCTCAAACTCGCCGTGCCAGCTATGAATGAAGGGATGGGATCTACTATGGAAGGTAAGGTGTCTCTGTGTCAAAATGTATACAGGTGGCTAGAACAAACACATGGTGGTGTGGTAGGGAATACCTCAGGCTTGAACCCTGTACCTTGTATGCAGGTGTTAAGGACCTGAATTCCCTACCCACCACCATTTGTAAAAAAATTGCAGATTTTTGCCTCATATTTGATCTGATCTGTTCCTCATAATATCTGTGGTTTCTAAATGTTGCAATGCTTGATATTTGATGGTGCAGTAGTAGCATTGTTGCCTCACAGCTGCAGGTTTTCAGATTTGATTCTTGGCTGGGGTGCCTTCTTTGTGGGGTCTACATCTTCTCCTTGTGTTTGTGTAGGTTTGCTTTTGTGTCCTCCCATGTTACAAAGACATGTCTGCATTATTTCTTCCTGGGCCTCTGCTGAAATTTGTTTTTTTGTCCCAAGTCAGACTGTCCTGATTAACAAATGTTAAGTAAAATTGACAGGCATTTGAATTTCAGACTTCAGGTTTCTGAATGTAGCATTGTTGCCTCACAGCTGCAGGTTTTCTGGTTTGATTCTTGGCTGGGGTGCCTCCTGTGTGGAGTCTGCATCTTATCCCTGTGTTTGTGTGGATTTGCTCTGGTGTCCTGCCATTTTACAAAGACATGTGTCTGCAGTATTTCTCCCTGGGTCTCTGCTAAAAATTGTTTTTGTTCCATCAGAAGTAAAATTGACAGGCATTTGAATTTCAGACTTCATATTCTTCAGAAAATACATAGTAACACAACCTTTTATTCTAGCAATTTTCTAAGTTTATAAGATGAATATTTGAAATGTATCCTTATTTTGGGACTGTATTACCCCATTATTGGCATTGTCCAGGTTTTTGTGCTAAGGCTGACAGCTATGGCAAGAACTGAATTTACTGAATATGTTTGAGGGCTGTATTCCCTCATTACTGGGTTTGTCCAGGTGTTTTGTGCTAAGAGGTTGACAGCTATGGTGAGAACTGAATTCATTAAATAGCCATTTAAGTTTCAGTCTTCCGCTCTTTCACAAAGCAGCTGATTTGGCGTAGTGGTATGTTGCTCTGACTGTCTTGCACAGGGACCTTGGCAGTAAAATGTATGGTGGTAACAGCATTTTTCTTTCACAAAGCAGGTGATTTGGCATAGTGGTATGTTGCTCTGACTGTTTTGCACAGGGACATTGGTAGTAAAATGTATGGTGGTAACACAGCATTTTTCTTTCACAAAGCAGCTGATTTGGCATAGTGGTATGTTGCTCTGACTCTTTTGCACAGGGACCTTGGCAGTAAAATTTATGGTGGTAACACAGCATTTTATTCTAGCAACTTTCCAAGATTATACAAGCAATGTTTAATGTGTCCCTGTTTTTTGGGCTTTTGACCCCCCCCCCCAATAAATTTGGCTTTTTCCAGATTTCTTGTGTTGCGAAGTTGTGATGCAGTCGAGTATTGAGTAGATTTTACAAGGAGCTGAGAGCTGCAGGGGAAGAGAAGTTTGGTGCTGCTTATGCTAAGTCAGCTTGCATTGTTAATAGCACAACAGATTGTGTACTTGCTCTTGATGCAGAAGGTTGTTGGTTCTACTCCCACAAGTGGTGAATGCTGCTGTACTGAAAAAGTTAAGATACTATGAGCCTGTTATCGGTTTGCTATCCATTTCCTATTGCAATATTACTAGCTTATCATTTTTAATGTAATATAGGCAATTTATTCCTCAGGGGCATCAAACACTATTTTTCGATGAAACCATGAAATATAAAGGTGTTTGCCAGCAGCAACCTCTTCATTAGTTACAGATTTATTTAATGTGGAATTATTTAGATGATTTTTTTACTCTTCAGAGATTGTGTATATTTACTGATAATGGTGGACTGTAGAATTGTGCATATTTACTGATAATGGTGGACTGTAGAATTGTGCATATTTACTGATAATGGTGGACTGTAGAAGCTTGAGTAGGCTTTTATGATGGAAATGTTCTGAACTGGGCAGTTTTGTCATTATGGGTGCATGCATTGTTTCATTGTTTACTGGAAAGATGTTCTGAATTGGGAAGTTCTGCCACTGGTAAAATGTATTTTCTTTGAATGTGGGTTTCAATGCTGTTTCAATGAATGTGAGTTTCAAGGGCAGAAAAGTTTTAATGCTAAGTTTGTTTAGCAGATGTCTTAGTGTTTGTGCTGTGAAATGCAAAATAAAACTTTCAAATGAAGTCCAAATCATCATAGAAGTAAATCAGTATGCACATTAGTGTTTATGGTAAATGGAGTGAAATAGCCAAGTAATGGATCATTGGAATGGCTGCAGGGGGAGGCTCCATTCAACCATGATTTTGTGAGGGGGAAGGGCGGCAAACTTAAAGACAGCTCCAGCTGAACTATACCTCCCAACTGTCCAGATTTTCAAAGAATGAATAGATTTTTGCTTATTTTTGGTTTGTTCCTCATAAAATTTGTGGTTTTCTGGCAAATCATTTAGGAATTAAGTCACTAAATACTGACACACTGAGTTTCAGACTTCATAACCTTCATAAAAATGCATGCTGTTCTATCAACTGTCTCAGTTTGTACAACAGCAATTTTTAGTACTGCTTATATGTTCCCCCAATATATTTGGCCTTGTCCAGATTTATTGCATTAACAGGTTGAGAGGTACATGCAAATAAATTGCTTTATAGAATTAGGCATAGCGAAACCTCTTAACTGTCCCTGATTTTGGCTCAAAATGTTGCTCTTCCCCCTAATAATCCCTCCGCAAAATAGCAATTTTGGAAGAAAACATGGAGGGTTTACAATTAAGAAATAACTGTAATAATCAGAGTTATAGATTACTTTTATTTCAGAAATGCATGTAGATTCTTTTATTTTGTCAGCTGCTCAAGTTAGCAGTACTAATATTAAAGTGTCCCTTCTTTGACAGGTTCCCAGCTGTATTGTGTGGCTATTTTATATTTTTACATCACATTTTTGGTCCATTTTTCATAAAATTGTGGGGGTTTTTTTGGCAAAATTGTGTTTTTTTTGGCAAATTAGTGACAACTCATTAAAGACTGAAGTTAGAAAATAATGACAGACATTAGAGTTTCAAATTTCATACCATTCAGAAAATTCATACTAATGCAAGACCTATTCTATTATTTTTCTAAGTTTATAAGAGCAATATTTAAAAATTGTCCTTATTTTTGGGCCTTTGTCCCACTTCTTTGTATGGCTTTGTCCATATTTCTTGCTCTGAGGTTGAGAGGTATGACAAATGTGTCAGGGCCATCACAGTCAGCCAGAGACATTTCAAATTGTGACATACTTGTTGCACCCCACTCCCCCATGTAGCGACTCTGGATGTGTCGAAGCAAGGCAAGGAGTAGTTATGCAGTGTAAATGTGCAGAGTATCCCCCCCCCCATCCAAGGTAGACACAAGTACTAGAGTGGCTTTTCATCTGTCCTTGATTTTTGCAGAATGGTCTGGTTTCTGTCATATTTTTTGTACTGTTGATTTATGCTTATTACTCAAAGTGCCTGTTGCTCTGTGTTTAAGTAGCAATACTTTAATGACCATCAGGTAAGCTTTGCTGAGATCGTAAGATGCAAGTAAGCTTTAATAAGCATACTGTTAAAGAATTGCCAACATTGATAGCCTTTCTGTTGTTGCCATGTAGAGAATACTTAACTAGATAATGTATAAGCCTTGGGTATTGAAATGCATGACAGTATTTGTAATAAAGGACAGGATTACATTATTTTAAGAAGCTCATTACACTTGGAGACTTCCAGTCATCTCTGCAGGGTTTACCCGTAAACTAAACAGAATGCCAGTCGTGTGGTCCATAACCTGTACAGTAATCCTTTTAAGCAATGTATCTTGAGCTTATTTCTTGTTTGCTTTTCATTTTTTACTTTGATCATGTTTTCCCCATGAAACAAGTAGATAGTTGTCAGGCAGCAGGTCTTTTTTTGGATAAGAAACATTTTTACAAGTGGGGGCATCAGAGATTTCTACTTTCAGCATGTTACGTGGTACTTTAATAAAGCTGGATATAAATTATAATTAGAACTGCAGTGCAAGAAGTGGTTTGAGTTGAGTGCTGCTTGTTTTTCTTATACTTGATTTTGACTGGCATTCCATTAATGTATTTAAAAAGTAATTTATTTTTTCATGCCTCACGACCTTTTTGTTTCCATCTAGAAATTAAGTAAGCTGTCATGCAGCCAATGCATTGACATATTTATATTCTTCTACACTTCATTTTGTCTTGATTGGACTCTCATAATGATGGTTTGGCACCCAGGGCAGTGTATTTAGTTAGTTTTTGTGGTTTTGAGCATAGCTCCTCCCCTTTCTAGTTGGTCACACCCCTTCCCATTGACCCCAACCATTCAGCTGTCTCCTGCAGCCCCCCTTTGATTTGAAGTCACCAGCTGTCACTGTGTATATTATAATGTTTTGCTAATGTTCTGTAACAGCTGACACTTCCCTTTTGCTAGACAGTTGAGAGCACAGAGTAAGCAAAAAACAGAAAAAGAAAATGTACTGTTAAAGTACAAGAAATGGACTGCACTCACTGCTCCAGCAGTAAAGATGGACAGTTCAATTTACTTACCTGTTCATAGGTAAGCTGTCCTTGTGGGCAATTTTAAGCCTAGCCACTTTCCTTTTCTGTGCTCAAAATAACCTTTCCCATTTGGTTAAAGGTTGGCCTTACCCACCCCATGGTCGATAATTACACATTATGTAATTTGTGATGATTATAAGTTAAAAACTAAGCTAACATAATTAAGTTTAGTTAGGAAAGTGGAATTAACAATGGTGAGTGGTGAAATTGTGCCATCTGCATTTGATTTAATATTACGTATTGCTTGGATGTTGAGCGTTGAAAATATGTAACCATAACTATGCAGATAAGCTTAAGCACTTTAATGAGTTCACAAATTTAGGCGATTTACTACTTAATGGAAAGTCAATGATCCCATCAGTAACTAGGAGAAAGTATTACAGAGACTGCAAGAGGATTGTCTAAGAGGGAAAAAAATCATTCAAAAAAGGAAAAAGAAATTATGTTTTTGGAGCTCCACAGATAAAATATCCACAAATAGAAAAAGTTTCCCATAACTCAGACTTTTGGAACATACTGTTTCCACCATTATCTTTGGGTTGAAAAATTTAAGCTAATTATAGATCTTAGGTTTCTCATCATTGGAGCAGCACACATCCAGCAGAAAGGGTAAGATTCACAGTAATACAGGTGGCTTATTGAGAATTTGATTATCAGAAAGTACAGATGAAGGAAAAGAAACTGTGGCAAAATTCACAAATGATGTCACAGATCACTTTCAAGAACTCTGAATGAAGACTACAATTATAGCATGTGACAAGACTGTTAAGGTTCAAGACAGTGGTCTACGTTCTGATGACAGCTTAAAGGTGCTTCACAAAAAAAAAGTTGATAGTTTATTAGAAAAAAGGCTGCATTTTGGGGGGAAGCAGTACTGAATGCTGGATAGCTTTCCAAGCTTTGGCTCGTGTAAATGAGATTTCAGGTCATTGAATCTACTTCTGTGAGTAGCAACTTGATTGTTTTCCATTGAAAATCGCTGACCCAACATAGTTAGCATAGGATCATAGGAGATTAATAGGCTATTGGCCCTAGGGCCTCTACAAGCCTAGCCATGTTCCTTGTTCCCTTATGGACCAAAATATATAGTCTATATTTGTACATGAATCTAAGATCATTCTAAGAGGGACACAGGTGAAACCCCCAGTATAGATTTGCAGTTTCCCATCCAATTGTCCAGGTTATGCTAAAACAGAGTCATTGAGGAGCTCTGTTTTACATGAATTGGGAATTCGTTCCAGAGGAGGGGCAACCGCTGGGAGACATATCTGTCTCTTCAGCATGTTCTGTTAATATTGCAGGCTAGGTTAATGTCCCTAGGGTGAGTGAATCTTGTCCAATTGGACTTGCAGATGTGCAGCAGTTTCATCAAGGCAGGGTCTGATACTGCTCTGTAGGCCAGGCACAAGTCAGCTCTAAGCGGTCTATACAAGACTGAGTAAAATGATAGGGCCTTCAGTCGGTCAGTGTAGGCCCTGAATTTTCTTGGTGAGAAACCTCTGAGGTCTCTTCAGTTGTTACAGATGTCTGGTGAGGTACGTACAGAAAGGAACATTGTACTCTATTATTGGTCTGATGAGAGCTGAATACAAGGGAGTTGTTACCTCCTTAGCTTTGGATGCTATACCCTTGCTTATGAGGTGTGCAGCACAGAAGGCCTTTCTTACTACTGTAGACACCTGGTGATCAAAGTTAAGGCTGCTATCAACTTGCATTCCTAAATCCCTCACCACTGGGTTTGAACTTAGAGGGGTAGTATTATTAGTGCTGTAATTAACAGAGGTTTCTCCTTTGCCAAACGGGATGAGTTTAAGTCCATGGCTTTGACACCAATCATTTGTTTGTGTAAGCCCATTTTATATATGTTGACATCTTTGTGGATTCGATGATTGCACCCAGTTTGCAGTCATCAGCAAACTTGGTAAGCCATAGGCAATCTATTTTCACCTGGACTTTAGAAAAATATATATTAAACAGTAGGGGGTCTAGCACAGATCCTTGTGGAACACTACTGGTAACAGATTTGCTAGTGGAAGTGGCCTCCCCAATTTTGACTGCATGTGTTCTGTTTGTGAGCCAGTTGGCAACCCATCTAGTGATGTACGGGTTAATCCCCAGCTGGGTGAGTTTCTCAATGATGCCTGAGTGGTGGATTGTGCCAGGGCCTTGGTGACATTCTCATAGAAGTCCACAAGGTTTAGCAGGTAAGATCTGCCCTTAACAAAGACAAACCGAGTCAGGCCAAGAGTTTGAAGGTCACCTATATCCTTGTTGATAAGGCCCATGATGATTCTCTCCATGGCCTTGCAGATAAGTCTGGTTAGGATGATGGGTCTATAGTTTCTAGTGTCAGTTAAGGGACCCCCTTTGTGTAAGGGGATTATGGTTGCTGTTTTCTACTCAGCTGGGGCAAAGCCAGTGCTTAGACCGAGACTGAAGAGCATACTCAGTGGTTCTGCTAACTCCTGTTTTAGACCATTTAATAAGCAGCTTGGGATAATGTCCAGTCCCATAGAGGCTGTGTTTTTGGCCTTGGAGAGTATGGTTATGATCTGATCTCTGAAGATACCAGACAGAGGACTGGTGACAGGTATGTTATGGAGTAAGACTGGAGGGTACAGGGAGGCAAAGTTTTCACAAACCTGTCCACTAGCAGGTTGGCAATGTCCTCAGTTTCAGTGTGAGAAGTACCATCCATAATTAGTTTGGCACAAAGATGGGCCTTCCCTTTTAGATTTCAGATGTAGCTAAAGAATGCTTTGTGATTTTCCTTGGCTAGGGATACTAATTTAGTTGCGTAATTATCTTTAGAGGTCTTTACAAGATGTCTAATCTGCATGTTTATGCTTTGGAGGGAGTTCTTCCTCTGCTGGAATTGTTCCCTCTTGTTTTTTGACAGCAGTTTCTTTCTCTTATTGTATACCCTATTTATGCTGGATGTCCACCAGGGTGGCTTATTTTTTCTTGAGGATCTTGATTTGATCGGTTCCAGTACAGCTGAATCTATGCATTTATATATGTGTTTATACAGGACGTTTGTGTACACCTCAGTATAAGGGTCATTGCTGTAAGTGTTGCCCGGGGGGGGGGGTTGAAACTACCAATGCCATCCCTCAGTAGACTATAGTTTGCTTTGGAGAAATTTTTTAACCGTTTTGCTCCTGAGGGTAGGTCAGTTATGATTGTTACTTCGAATGAGACTGATTTATGATCAGACTTTACCAGGGAGGGCCCCACACATATAGTGGTGCAGTGATTCCACCATGTTGGTGAGCACTATGTCAAGGACGTTAGAACACCTTGTGAGGGTGCTGACTTTCTTCTCTAGAGCATTCATGTTAAGAAAGTCCAGGAACTTTTGGGTGAGCACATTTGTGCTCATATATTTTACCCAATCAATGGAAGGATAGTAAAAGTCACCCATGACCAGGGTATTTGGCTGTACTGTGAGTGACTCAAGTAGGTTCAGGTAGGCTGTATGATTTTCGTGGTTCATGGTGGGGGACCTATAGCTAACAATGATGTGGAGGGGGTCTTTCCTACAGTTAGTTGGACTTGGAGTAACTCTAGGGAGTCATAATGTTTAACCAGTCTTGAGCTGTATTTTTCTTTAATGAAGATGGATGCTCCTCCTCCTCTTTTTTTTCACATTTGTTTTACAGTTTGAATTTGTGGAAGGCATTATAGCCCTGTATGGCTGGTGTACTTTCTGAGGCCTTGAACCACATCTCTGTGACTGCACAAACTTCAGCATCCTCCAAGGTGAGAAGCACTTCCAGTAAGTGCAATTTCTAATTTAGACTCCTAGCATTAAGCAGCATAACCCTGAGTTTAGTTCTAGAGGATATTTTTACACTGGCAATTTTGTTCTTATGACAATACCTAAAAAAGGCACTATGGGGGAGGCCAGTACCTTTGACAGCAACCTGAAGCCTAGAGGTGACAGGTGAAGACCATCTCTGGCAAAGCAGTGTGGTCTGTCGACCATATTATCTCAGGCAGCCAGATACTGGATCCCCGTGGACGACACCAGAAGCTAAGTCAATAATTTTTTGTTTGTATTGTGGCATCATCCTGGGTGAGGGAAGAATGTGCTTAGAGCTAGGGACATACCTCCCTGGGACACATAATCTGAAAGCTCAGTCATGTCTCTCTTCATATAGTCCAGTGAAGTACATCTCAAGTCATTCACTTCAACATGAACTATGTCAGAGTACTTATTTTTGAGAGACTTGAGTGCGTGCGTGATTTGGCAGATCCTGGCACCAGACAGGCAGTTGACTGTGACCTTCTCCTTGTCCAACCTAGTGAGGGGGACATCTGTGTGTCTCACTATGGAGTCACCTATCACCAAGGCATTTGGTTTAGATATATTTTGCCTTATGGGCTTAATGGGTGAGACACTGATGTATGCGTTATTGTGTAGTTGGTGCTATCGGGACCATATTGTGTGCAGAAGGTTTATGTTTGGGAGGTCTATGCTCTTTTGGTATATTTCTAGTGAGTACCTCCACGTATGTGAGTTTATGTGTTGTGTGCTTGGTATGTGTTGGAGGTGGAGTGTGGGTGCTGACAACCTGATTGGTATTTGGTTTGTTGTTACATAAGAAAGCAATGATTCCAGATTCATAGTATAGATACATCTCTCACGTATTGTATTTGTATGTTTTAGGAGTAATAGGTTGTCTGTATACATGTGGCAATTGCTACATTGCCTTAGGATGTCCATGTCAATCAGGCTGGCTGGAGAAACCACTGGAAACTGACATTCCATTATGTCAGGTGTGTTTTGTAATAAGTAGTGGGTGGTGGGCTAGTTGGACTAAGTTCTGCTCTAAAACTAGAAAAATTAGCTAATCTATGGGAGGTTTAGGGGCAGAAACCTGCACTGGCACCTTAAAAAGTGCAGCTTGGTTGCTCTCTGTGCAGCAATGTGCAATTGTGTTGCACGCTGAGAAGCAGGGAAGCATAGGAGGGCTCCCTAGCAGTTATCTAGGGGCAATTTGACTTATTAAGCATTTGCATCAATACATGGCAGTGCTAACCCCCATTGCACAAATGCTGTACTTAAATATCAGTTAAGTAAACCATTTTTTAAACAAACCAATAGGAAAGCCCAAAACTGAGCCTTTGTTCCAACAATCCTCACTCAGATAGGTCCTTGACTACACTCTTCTGCCACAAGGGTGCAGGGGGACCCTCTTAATGTAAGATGGCTGGCTTTAGTGCTCAGAAAATACCAAATAGTCTAGAGTCAGCAAGTCTAAATCTAGCCTATGCTATAAGTTGTTCAAGTAGTGTAAATAGGCAGTGCAGAAAAATGTTACAAATAAAAACAGATTAAAGTAGGCAGCAAAACAGTAGCAAACAGCTTAAAAGTTCAAAGCAGGTTATTAAAATACTTATCTTTCAGTAGAATTCACAGGATGGCTTGGATTTCATTCAGATTGACTTCAGATCTCTGGCTAGGAATGCCAAAGTCTGAGCAGCTCTGCTAAAGTAAGCACAAATCTGAGCAAATGCTGTGCTTAAATATCAGTTAAGTAAAACTTTTTTAAACAATCCAGCCAATAGGAAAGCCCAAGACTGAGCCTTTTTCCAATGAGCCGCTAGTATATACTCTTCTGCTACAAGGGTGCAGTTTGGCCCTCTTAATGTAAGATGGTGGCTTTAGTGCTCAGAAAATACCATACGGTCTAGATTCAGCAAGTCTGATTCTAGCCAATGCTATAAGTAGTTCAAGTACTGTAAACAGGCAGTGCAGAAACAATCACAAACAATAAAAACAGTTTAGTAAACACAGTTTAAAAATGCAAAGCAGGTTATAAAAATACTTGTTTTTCAGTAGAATTCACAGGATGCCTTGGATTTCATTCAGATTGACTTCAGATGTCTGGCTAAGGAGGCCAAACTCTGAGCAGCTCTGGTAAACTGAGCACAAACCCGAGCACATATGTATAATTATCATGGATTCGGTTAGGGGCTTTTTCAATTCTCTTTGCAGTTGTGCGACTATGAAGGTAGCATAATATGGGGTTGTGACGGGGAGGGCAGCATGCCTCCTCTGAAAACTGCACTTTTCTGTGCTTTCCAGCTGTTGAAGCTTTGACTGCTTTGTTTTTTCATTGTTGAAGCTTCAGTTGTAAATCAGTAAGATCTACCAGATCCATATGGGATACCCTAAATTTGTATTTGTTAACCAAGGTAGACCACAAATACACATGAAATGTTTTCAGACTCAGCCAGGGAGCCTGGTTAAGTGACTTGCTCTCAGAGTCACACAGTTAGGCAAATGGAGGGTAAGACAGTCAAACTTTTCACCACAGGAAGCAGCTCATCAGCAGATCATAGGCTTAGTCCTCCACATTAATAGCCAGATGATAAGATTGAGTACATGTGTAGAGAATGTGTGTGCCATACTTGACAGAACAACTGATGCCTAGACACATAGCACTTCTATGAGAATTTCATGATGGATGCTGGAAAAGGTTGCTTATCAATTTTGCATGCTGTTTCCTGGGTAGGGGTGGAGGTATAATAAATGTGACTGGAAGTCTTCTGTATGTTTGAAATGTACTTGCAAAGCAATAATAAAATAATTGAGATTATATAGTGTGTCTGGGTTATAAGACTATACATGGCACAGGGCTCATGTTCACGGTTTCCATAACACAAAATGGAGTTGTCTATCCTACTACTGAACAGCATCCTTCTACCAAGTGTAAACAGAAAGGCATGTTCCAACAATCAAGGCTGGAATGAAGAAATCATCAAAATAATTTAATACAGCATTTGATGTGGAAGATAAGAATGAACTAAAGTGATAATTTAGGAAATTTTAATTGGGTGAGTGGGCCGATTGACAAATTTCACAAACGTAATACATATTGACAGGACAGATGTAAAAATAAGTTAACATAATAGGCATTACTTGCTTCCCCAACCCCTCATAGCCTCAGGCTGTTCTCCCTGGCTTTTACACATGCCATGCCTGAATGTCTCGATGACTCCTTGCCAGGTTCCCCAGACATGACTCTGCACCAGGTATCCGCTGACTGCTGGAGAGCTGTCATCAACAGTACTCATCATTCAGGCCCAGGGAGATATTGGATTCCATGGTGAGATGTGTAGTGCAATGTCATCAGAATGTTGTCACTGCACTCTTGTATTAGCTTGGGATGCCCTGCAAGGCTCCTGATCTCCACCAGCATTTACACAGGCATTGTTTCCGCTTTTCTCTCCTCATGGGACAGAAGAACGAGCCATCAACCATCCTACCTTTCCACCCTCAGCCAGCCATGCTGGTGACACGACTCTATTCCAAAACCTGCACTGAGTGCTGCAAACAGACAGCCTGCCTCTGTGCCACTGTGCTGGCTTAATATGCATTCCTTTATATCAGTAGTTATTGGAAGTTAATAACAAAGCGTTCATTCCTCTTTAGCTAAATTAGATATTCTCATGCACATTTCTAACAAAGGTGCAACAGTTCATAATACTTTCAGATAGTCTCTGTCATTTCCCAATTTTAATTTTTTAAGCAATAATTCTTTCCCTTATGATATATTTTTGTAGTTTACAAAAAGATGTTAGAGCTTGGATTCCCATAAGAAGGAATGCAGATGTTAGTACTTGGATTCCCAGAAAATGGTATTTACAAATGCATTATGTTCCTTAAGGAGGCTTTCTATCAAGAAGCTAATATACCTAGGGAAACGTAACACCTGAGAACTGCAGAAAGGGATTATATACTTTTGAGGGGAGATGTATTCCATCAGGATTTATATGCAGTATACTGTTAACTTCAGAGGTGTTTAGAGAAAAAAAATATTGTTGTATTTACGTATACACAAAAGAAACCGTATGGCAGTTAGACAGAATTGAGCAATCTGTTGTCTACTAAATTCTGTACAACTGTATAACAGGTCAGTCACATAATAAGATATTCCTTACACTGCAGAACAAGATTTGACCTAATCAAACCAGACTTCACTGTAGTTGTATTAAACAAATGCTATTTAGCATGACAAATTATTTAACTAGACAGACTCTGCCTACCTTTAAGATACAACACAGGGTCCAAAATGAATGCCACATGTAATATATGATTGTGTTGGACCCATTTCATTTTGTGTTGAAGGACTGGATAGCCATACTACTTGCAGGTACCAAGTTGGCCAACTGTTTTTTTTTTTTTTTTACTCATATCACATAACAGGACCATACTGACCAAACGGGAGCAAGAGTGAATGTTTATTTTACATTTTGTCAAACAGAAATGTGAACAGCTATTCTATTAGTAGTTTATTATAAAGTGGAAGAGGTTGAGACTTGTTGATCACTACTAGGCTAGCTTTAACTTGTTAAGAGATGTTTCTCATAACAAAATCATTGCTAATGCTTGCCTTTTTTTCTTTCGCCTTTACCTTTTCCCAGTGGTTGTGTGACTGTGGAAAATAAAGGGAGTGGTGCAGACAATGGATTGTGTTCATCCTGTTGCAGCTTTGCCTGGATGTAACTGTAGGAATAACCGTGGAACCTAAATAAATTTGACAGCTGATCCACTTCAGCTACAACCCATGTGAAAAGGCAGAGACACACACATAATACCCAGAAATACACACAACATGACTAGGTACAAGATTGATCAGAAGCTACATGTAGAATTGTGGGCACTGGCCATCCTGAAGAGCTGAATCTTAATACAGAAAAGGTGCACTGATAATAAAAGTCCACAGTGTAGTGGACGTCAGATAGACACAGACTGTACTACCCAGCAGCCAGTCTGAAGAATTGGATACACTTGAGTCTGTGCCAGAGATAAGACATTTGTTGAGAGTTCAAAAGATACTCTACTTTCTATCTTTTGATTAGAAATGCACCTGGTAAAAACTGCAAATCTACTTCAGACTGGAAAAAGTAATTTTAGCCATGTGAAAGTTATTGAACAAGTTAGTCTTCAGCCCTTTTTCAGCCATGATCTCGGAGACAGAAAGCAAAGGTACTCAGAAAAATAAGAATACCAAAATCTCAGAATTTATCCCCTTTAGGACGCATGATAATGCTTGTTCCTATAGCCAGAGTTGTCAGGAGTTTCGGTATTTAGTGATTTACACGGTTTTATTTTTTCAGAGTTTTGGTGCTTCATAATATGAATTGCCAGTTCCAACTCTGCGAGCCTTGATCTTGCAACAGTAAACCATATATATCTATATCTATCTATATAGATAGCTAGATAGATATAGATATATTTATATCTGTATTTATATATGTCTGCATGTCCATATATGGGGATGTGGAGATAATGAAGAATTGCACATGGGGTGCAGTGTGTCTTGCCCCTAAAAAAACAAAAGTCTTGCATGGTAGATGTTTAGGTTGATCTGTATCCTTGATCACTCTATTTTCAACTAAGGGAAGCATCAGAATTGCACCTTCACACCCTGGACCTGTACTGCCATCTCAAAGACTATATAAGTTTAAGATGAAACAGTTAGTCTAACATCAATGACCCTCATTGGTGGCTGTGTGAGCTTGTTCTCTCTAATTCCGGTTTGGCTTTTAATCTTTCTTAGAAACTACCTTAATAAGGGGCATGTACTCTGTAACACAATACACCTCAGCATAAAGGTGAGGATATACCCTCAAGATCCTTCTTCCTCCCTGCCTGCTTGTACAGTTTGTTTTCTAATTCTGTTTTACATTGTGCAAAAGTTCCCACCTTTGATGCCCACAGCAGGGAAGGCTTCATTTTGAGTATTTGTCAAATAACAAGGAAGAAAAACTAACAAAAGTGCCAGAAGTTCATCACCTGCAAATTTTGTAAAACCTTCGGCCTTAACTCACTAACTGGAGAGTAATGGTGAGGAGATTGAAAGTGTCCGGTTCAAATAGTGGAAGGGATCTCATGCGCAGTCCAGGACTTTGCTAAAGCACTATCAGAAGCTAATAAGATGGAGGCTAAGACTTGATCACAACCTTAAGATAACACTTGGGAAGATTTCCTGCACAGCTCCAGGTATTTGTGAGAGCACTATTAAAAAGCCACAGAAATGGAGGCTAAGCCTTGGTCAATCCATTCTGCAAGTAAGTCTGCTTCTGAAGCAGCACTCCAGTCCACTTTGTTCATAGCCTCACCCTAAAAACAGAAAGGGTTTGAGCTCTTGCCTTTTCTCTGATTTGAAAAAATATATAAATAAATACAAACTGTACCCCTGAATCCAAACTTGGGTGGGAGAGTGCATTCCACCATGCAGGCACTGTCCATCACTAGTTGTTTTCCTAGAGCATGCCTGCAACATAACTGAACCCGTGCAGCAGACCCTTAAGTAATCTGTCTGTAACATGATAGTGTATTTGAGGCAGAAGACACCTATCTACAGTTTTTTCTCCCTGGATGCAGCAGGCAGTAGGACCACTGTGTATTGTGGAACAGCCTGCAATTCAGGTCATAGACTTCAGACAGTTGTTTTAAGTGTGGTGGGACCCTGTTTGTGCAGACATGCGAATATAACTTTGGGGAACCAGCCTTGATACCAACATTAGACCTAGTGTGGACATCAGTTCCTCGCTCTGCACTCAGTATAAGAACCCCAGTAGAAGATCTTTGTTGCGATTAATTTAAGAACATACGTCATGCATGCTTGACCACACGTTTGCTGGTTAGCAGCAGGCCCATTCTACTGCAGAAGGTTTAAAGCCGCAAAGAGCACACCAGCAGTCTAGGGCTACAGCACCTTCCACACATTCCAGTCAGCTACTGCACATGCAGGGAACAAAACTGGAGGTGTCTCAATATATAGCAACAAGAAATTCACTTCAAGACTAGGCAAACAGGATTATGTGCTTGAGCTTCTCCATGTCCAGATTTCCTAGGCAAAGTCCCATACCATATCCTTGCAAGTTGTAGGTCACCCTCTATGACCCAAGAAACCTATAACTCATACTTGGACTTACTGGAGACCCTCACCATTCAACCCAATAACATATTCATGGGTGACTATAAACTGGGGTACTTATGACCCCAAACATCCAGAGATTCCTAGACTTTGTAAACACAAACACCTAAGACTGATCCATACTCTTAGCAGGGGTGCAAACATGCTCAACCTGGTACTCACAAACATGGGAGAGAGAGTCCATATGCCTACTAGGAGTGCAAGCATGCTAGATCTGGTACTCACAAACATGGAAGAACACTGCAATCCTCCCCTCTCCAGAGTACCGTCCTCTCTGATAAGGTCAGACCACAAAGATGTTCTCCTTTGTAATAAAAATTCTGTGACTCCTGAAAACCCTGTAATGTTTATGAATTATTCTAAGACAAACTTCTTACTATTAAGTGATGAACTGTCAAAATTTCAAGCCCTTCCAAGTGCTGAGTACAGAACTACCTATGCAGAATTATTGGCATTGTTGTAGAACAGTACCTCTCCAGTTGGTCTGGTCAGAAGTGGACATGCCTTGTGTGAATGACATGCCAAATGGCTGTGATGTATGCAAATGATGCATGATTGGCTGCCATGCAGATTTGACAGCGGCTTCAAGCACACATTGGTTGGTGATTTACATATCTGTCAGTCACCCACATAAATTTGAGAGTGTTCAATGAAATAAATGCTGCAGGTGTTCAATGTAAGTTGTAAGGGATTCCTAACAGATGATCAAAGTATCACAACTTTGCAATTCATATGGTTGGGAAACATATGATTGTAGATTTGAAACATATGATTGTAGATTTGAAACTTTGAAAGTTTTGAATGGAGATCGCAGTACAGTGCAGGACAAGAAATTTACCCTTTTCCTCAATGTAGTGCGATCTTGGAGTTGGTATATTTAATTTTCAGCAAAAATGTAAAAATAAAAATATTACTTGGAGTTATAGTGCTATGCCACAGTGGTACAGCGGTAGCATTGTTACCTCATAGCAAGAGGTTCTCCCGTTCGATTCTCGGCGTGACTTGGGAGTGCCTTCTGTGTGGAGTCTGCATGTCCTCCCCGGGGTTGGGTAGCGTTCGAAAGACATGCATGCGTAAATGGGCGTGCCTTCGTTGAAGGTTGAGCATCGAGCTGGCACCTCGGTGTTTCGTAAACATCTACTGCCAATCATTAGCGGACCGGAGTTCTGCTGTGGTGACCCCTTACCGGGAAAAAGCCGAAAGACAAACAACAACAACTTGGAGTTATAGTGCTGTTTCTTTAGCATTAGGTAATTATAGTGCCTCCTTGAGCTAACATGCCAAATACCCAATGAATATTCATGCAGCCGGTGAAGACATCAGCATGAATATTCATTCGTTATTCAAACACATCACAGGGTGGTGGACGGGGTTTAGGCAGGACTTGCTACTGCACACCCAGAGAGGAACTGTTCTACAACATTGCCAAATTGTTTACAGAAACCCTGCAAAATCATGTCAATAAATGCAAAGAGACAGCTTTGCTTAACAGAAATAAGTCCAGAACTAACTCAAAAATCAAACCACCCTGGTGGAGTCCAAAAATAAACAGGTTATACAACAAAAGAAAAAACGTCATAGCCAAGATTAGGAAGTGCTATGCACAGCATGATAAAAACACTTGCATCAATCTAAACAAACAAGAAAGCAAATTAAGTGTACTAAAGCCAAATCTGAGGTAAAGATATCCTCCTAGGTCAAAGGACATTCACAAGGCTTTTAGGCAGCACACAACAGTATGCAGAAGTGATTGTAAATAGAGCCACATACACAGAGCCAGAAGATATAACAAACTGATGGATGACAAATTCAGCTCCAGTTTTAGCCCCCCCCTTGGCTGCCCCACGAAGGAAATACCATTGAACAACTCCCCCAAACTGTCATTTGAGAGCAGATGTTGGATGAGCCAAGGCCAAAAACACTGCATTGATGGTCACTTATAATATTGCAGGATGCCACTAAGTAGCCTGAAATATGTCCTATCAGGACCAGTCAACTCACTGGCTAACCATAGCCTCCAGGCAGGCTTTATGTCATAGAATCAAGAACTGCAATGGTCATTCATCTGCACAAGGATGGGCCCATCAATGGAATAACAGACTAAGTCTAACCAATGTCATATGCAATGCCATGAAAATAGTTATCATAGAAATTATTAATAAGACATAGAAAACCTTCCAACACTGGATCCAACCTAGTTTGGTTTTGTCAAAAGCAGATTATGCCTACTCAGCCAGATAAACTTCTTTGAGAATATCATCAAGGAAAATGGTGCATACTGCCTACATTGATCTGACTAAGGCATTTGATACAATACCCCGCTCGGGGATTATAAACAAACACATGGATATAGGCATAAACCGCTATGTTATGCACTGGATAGCCAGCTGGCTGTCAGATAGGAACAGAAATTAGGATAGTGAAGACAACCTCCACAAGGAGGCCAACCACTAGCGGAGTTCCCTCAGGGCTCTGTTTGGGTCTTCTCCTTTTTTGGCATCTACTTCTCAGAAGTCAAGGCCAATGTTAAGAGCTTCTGGCTGACCATGTTTGCAGATGATTGCAAAACTAGGAGCAGTCATGGAATCCCTTCAAGATACTAACATCCTGCAAGAAGGACAAATGACTGGTACAAAGCCACAGCTAAAAACTCAGTGCTAAGAAATGCATAGCAGTAGCCTTTGGGAAGTCATCCACCTGAGGAAATGATGTTATCAATTACGCAGCACTAACAGTGGAACCAGTAGTCAGGAATGTAGATAGTAACCTGTGTTTTGACCAACTTGTATGTAAGATAGTAAGGAAATCACTCAATGCTGCTCAACTTATAAGCAAGGGCATAGCATCTAGGTCCAGGGAAATCATCATCGAACTGTATTCGGCCCTCATCAGGTCCATCATTTTTTTAACAAGAAAAATCTTTATTAAATTATCATTATAACATAGGCAATCATACATTTATATAAATGAAAACAAACCGTATTAATATAATCCTAGCTGCAAGCATTTTACATCACAATCCATATTGACACAATCCTAGCTGCAAACATTATACATCACTTATAATCTACCCAATCATTGTCAGTCAAACATTAAATAGCTCAAGTCCTGCCTTCTCTGAAACCTCATTCCTCCTTTGCATATATTGATCCCACACTTCCCATTTTTCCTTATGTAAATTGCTCCTACCCTTGTTTAAAGATCCCAATTCAAGTTGTTTTATCTCTGTTACTACTTCTGGTACAGTTGGTTTAGACTTTAATGTCCATTTTCTATTAACTGTTTTTTTGGCAACCACCATAACTAGATTTAGCAAAGCCTTTCCATGTCTAGGCCATTCCGATTCTGTATCATAGCTCAGAAAAATTATTTCCTTAGTTACACCAGTTTGCTCACCCAGTATCTCTGAGTAGTTGGTAGGGAATTGTTAAAGTCTGCCAACTCATTAAACTACCAGAAAATATGTTCCCAATGACCTCTTTCTTCCCAATCACACCTCCAACATTTGCTGTCTACAGAGGAAAAATTATCTGCAGTCTACTTCTATGTAAATATTTCCAAGCAAAAATCCTAAATCTTCTAGATTTTGTTGCATAGCTGAGAGACACATATATATATCCCCCATTGTTTTTTGGTTTTTTTTGTGATTTGCTTATCCAATCTTTCTTCCCAATCCTTTTCAACCTCCTCCTCTGATTGATTCTTATAGTAGTCATGCAGTATTTTGTATCTCTACTAATTATTCCTTTTTAATGACAGCTTCTGTTCTAGATTTTACTAAAAACTCTGCCAGTGCTGGTCTTTCACTCAAGACCCCCCTATTTATTTCTGTTTGCCTATATTCTGATATCAATCCTTGATAGGGAAGGCAATCTTTAACTTGCAGTCCAAATAAATTATTGGCATCTTCCCATTCAATTACCTTTCCCACTCCAGTTATTTGCTCCCAATACCTTGGTTTCTTTGCCAGTTTTCTCCAGTAAATTCCATCCCCTCTTGCCTATTGTTTGCATCCATAATTGCAGTCATCCATATCAGCAGAATCTCCTTTCTCCATTCCTGTGTTGGCTTAGTTCTTAGAATACTTTCTGCTGTTTTATGAATATAATATTTTGTATGATTATTGTTATTCTTCTCCTTAAAGATGTGCATCCAAAATCCAAGTCACTCCTTGTTTCCTGAACTTTCCCCGTTTCCACGTCATTCCTTTCCACTTTGAATTATAGGTTTCTGCTTGAGCTATGTATAGGAGCCTTAACTGTGTAGCTCTGATATACCCCATTCAAATGGGCTAACCCCAATCTGCCATGTTCTATTGGAAGAATCAGCTTATCCCACTTGACTCTTGACATCTTTCCCTCCCAGATAAAATCCTTCACCTCTTTAACTGCTATCCACAACTTCTCTTCTGGTTGATAAAAACATGCCTGACCTGTGTACAAGACTAAAGAGACTAAATATATTTTGTTTATATCTTACTATCCATATCCATATAACAGATCTTCCAATTTCTCAGTTTTTGTATTATCTTTTGTTTAGTCTCTTCCCACATATCCTTAGCTGCCACACCGGAATCATTTTTAATCCATACTCCTAAATATTTAATTTTATCATGGTCCCATAAAAATGGATATTGCTGAACCAATTAGTGTGTGGGTACATAATTTTCCCACTATTGCCTTTGTTTTAGCTTCATTAATTTTGTATCCCAAAAAGATGTGAAACTGTTCCACAACACTGTAATGTAATTTTCTGTTTTTTTCAGGTATAAAATAATATCATCTCCAAATACAGCCAGCTTTTCTTGACTACCATACCAATTATACCCTGTATTTCTGAGTGTATTATTATTTTTGCCAGTGGTTCTAAATATAATGCAAACAAAGGGGGGAAGAGGACACCCCCACCTGGTTCCTCTGCTCAAACAGAAATTATTGGAGAGGACCCCACCCACTTTAATTTTTGCCTCTGATGCCTCATACTTATATCCTCTTAATCAACCTTATAATTTTATCAAGGAATGTAAATGCATCCATTGCCCTACTCAAAGTCCCAGCTTACTCTGTTAAATGCTTTCTCTGCATCAAGACCCATCAACAATAGTGGTATTTTCTTACATTCTATTTCCCTCTGGATAATTAGTGTTCTGTTAATGTTGTCAAATGTTTGCCTCCCTTCCACAAAACCACATTGATCTATATCTATCAATTTTGGCATCACTTTTGCCATTTTTTTAGCCATTCTAGATATAAATGCTTTATAATCATGGTTTAGTATTGAAATGGGCCTGGAGGAAGCTGGATCTGATGAATCTTTACCATTTTGGGGTATTACAGCTACCACCACTTTCTTCCAGGATGTTGGTACTTCTCCTCCTCTTAAAATACTGTTAAACAAAACCTTCCAGATCTTTATCACTTTTTCCCCTCCTAGCTTCCAAATTTCCACATTAATACAATCTATTCCTGGGGACTTTCTTCTTGATTGGTTATACATTACCAGTTTTATCTCATGTCCTCCTATCCTGTTTAGTAATTGAGCCTCATCTACCTCTAATCTTGGCATATTTAATTCTCCCATAAACATTGCCATTTGTGCCTTTCCTTGATTTCCACATTTCTCTGCTTTATACAGACTTTCATATAATCTCTGAAATATCTCTAATACCTGTACAGGATCTCGTTTTACCTTTCTTGTTACAAGTTAAGTATCCCTAAGCTTGGCAGCAGCTGTTTCTACTTTCTGTTGCCTGGGTCATTGTGCTAAAAGTTTCTGTGCTGTATAGTTATCAAAAAAAAAGTTACTTAAGAGCAATCTTTCTAATCTCATGCATATTATCGAGGTAATCCCTTATTTTCTGTTTAGCATTCTGCAGTTGCTCCTGTTCTTGTTCTGTGAGATTCCCCTTATTCTGCAAAACTTTAACATTTGTCAGTCTGTCTAAATAATTCTTACTTAACAATATCTCCCTTTCTTTTCTTTCGACCCTATTTTTAAACTCCACTTTAATTTATCCCAATCCCTACCTATATTTTCAGAAGAAAGTTCTATCTTCTGTAATAGTTCCTGAATAATTTCAACTACCAGTTCCTTAAATTCCTCTCTTTTTAACAGATAGGTGGGAAAGTGCCAGCATCTCATTTTTATTTCATTAACCTGTGTTTTTATTTTAGTTATTACTGGTGCATGATCTAAAATAGTTATTGGGTGTGTATCAAGACCTTCAATTAAATGCACATGTTCCTGTGAAATGTAAATTCTGTCTAGCCTAGCCCAGTTTTTGTATCTTGGGGAATAATAAGTAAATTCACTCCAAACTCCTCATACTGAATTCACATCTTCCATGCCAAATATTTTCATTAATTTCTTCATAAGTCTATCCTCCTTTGTTGTATTTTCCCTTCTGCCCCCATCCCAGATACATCTTCACTGCTGCAACTCAAATTCTAGTCCCCACCTAATAAGTAATATTCCTTGCAGAAAGCCGATTTCTCCCAGAATTTTCTTAAGCTCTATTATAGCAGTTTTAGGAGGAATATAAATACATGCCAATGCAATCCTCCTCCCTTGCCAGTGGCCCCTTTGTACTACAAATCTATCATTATTATCATTTTATCCTCTTCTATCACTATTGGAGCACCTCTTCCAATTAACATAAATACTCAACTTTTCCTTTGTCTCATGAATTCCACTGAATAACCATCCTGAAAATGTATTCCACTGAATAACCATCCTGAAAACCTCTTTTTGTCAAATTCATGTTTAATTTTTTCCAAGTGTGTCTCCTGTAGCATAACTATTTCCACTCAGCATTTTTAATATATTTCACTACTTTTTCTTTTTTGCATCTATCTGTGAGACCATGGACATTTAAAGACATTACAGAAAGCATCACTGTATTAAAAAAATATTATTCCCACCTTTTATGTATAACAGCTTTTTTATTAAATGTCTTTCTGTTACATGCATACAGTGTTTGGCAGGTTGAACTTTTATACAGTTCTTTCTTGTTATATCCATTTGAGACTATGTTACAATTTACAAAACTTTTTGTTTATTGAAAGCCCTCAAACAAAAAAAACAAACACACTCCAATACCCCCTAAAATCTATTAACTTAATACTAACATACAAAACTATGTACATCTTCAAATATTGAAGTTTTGCCCTCCTAATAGGAACAAATGTCCCAAAACTGACAGCCACATCCACAAACTAGAGTTAACCTAGAAGGAAGGTTATTCATGCTAAGACACATGGTACAGTCTGTGCTTCTACTAAGTGCTGTCTAGTTTTATCTTATCTTTATAGCTCTCCCAGTGGGGAAAACACCTGAATGCTTTCAAAGAACATTATCTCCTAGACAAGTTCTCTTTTTTTGTAGCCAATTTCTCTTTATCAGATTGTCTCCATGGAGACATGAGGACCAGATACAGAATTACTACTAAGCATTCATTTATTTGCTAGACAAAAGTCTTAGAATATTCAGTATTCTTTCCCATTTACTTGCTTTCTCTTAAAACTTACTAGATCAACTAGATCAAGCTAAGGGCCTTAATCCAGTCATTTACCCATACAAGAATAAGAAAAAAATAACATTATTTTTTTCTTTTGTCATGCTCTTTTAATCAGACATTTTTTCTGTTTTTCTTTCTTTTTTTTTTTATACATTGCAATGCCTACATTTCCTAAAACTGAACAAGGAGAAAGAGATAAGGGGGAGAAGAAACAGGTGCACCTGTTTACAATAGTATCCCCATTACACTTAAAATAGCTGAGAAAACTTTACAACATGCAAAAAAATTCATACACTATAAAAAAAGTATTATTGAAATTGTTTTACTTGCAGTTAATTTTCTCCCTCCTCTTCCCCTCCCCTAAGCATTTTTCTGAACATTAATGACACGAAGTAAGGCACATACTTTAGAGTCCCCCATAAGTCCAAAAAGTCTGATATTTCCAGATTTGTTTGTTCTGTCATATTTCACAAATATAATTATTGCTTTGTAATCCCACATGTCAATTTCCCAGTTACTAGTTTTATTTCTATTCATCTCTATCTCCCATATCCTGTCTCTGCTTAATTTCCAACACACTCTTGATTCTTCTGGTGAACTCTTGTGCTCCCTTCCTGCTCTCCAGCATTTTATGTTGAAACATTGAAAAGGTTTCACTGGCACAGTCTCTCTGGGGTCGTTATTACCTGAAGAACAAGTAGCAGAATTTCTGTTTCACAGCTCACTTTTTGTTGGACAAACTTTTGTATTTCCTCCTTGGCATGTATTTCATCAAAAATGATTTTGTCCCTCCAGGGAAGAATATTTTGAAGATAGCTGGGTACAGCAGTTTGAATCTCATGCCTGCTTCTTGACATTCTGTGAATAGTAGAATAAATTTACTCCTCTTCTACCTGGTGTAGAATGAATAATCATTCTGCACAAAGACTGTGGTGTCTCTCACTTTTAGCACTTTCTCCTTCTGCCACAGTATTGTCAGAATCGACTCCTTATGCTGGTAAGATTGCATCTTTACTATTTAAAAGTCTAGGTTGCTTTCCCATAGGTTTGGAGTATACACAGAATGTGCCCTTTCAATTAACAACTTTTGCTATGGAATACCAGTCCAGTTGCTTATTTGTGCTTTCATAAAATTAATAGTCTATTCCATCCAGGTTCTCTGGTACATGCTCTGCCCTCTAATTCTATTATTTTTTTTGAAACATCTCTTCTTGAGCAGTTTCATATTCGGCCAGCCTGTTCTTCATTTATTGACCCTTGATTTTTGCAGTTTTATCACTTCATCTGAATATGTTTAAAGCTTCTTCCATGTTTTCCAGCCTTTTGTTTGGGTTGATGTACTCCATCAGTGTTTCATTTATTTTAACCAGGTCTGTGTGCAGTTTGTCTTATACTTTACTCTGGATTACTGAAAGTCATGTTTAGAACTTCAACTGCTTTTTGATGAAATGCTGCAATACTCTTCTCAGTCAGTGTTTTTCCTCACCTTTTGTAGCTGATTTTCCTTCAGGTCCTCTATATTTCTTTTTTTTTTCCTGGCATGCAGGCAGTGCACTTACTAGCCAGTTACTGAAATTTACCCAGAAACAGAAAAATCCACTAGCCTTCTCTGCTACTTTTCTGTTTTTGTGCAGTCATCTTGGAAGTCCTCTCATCAAGCCCATCACTGAGTACAATGCCCTCTTTTGTATGTACCTGACCAGGCACATGCAACTGAATGCCCACAGAAATTCCACACACAAAAAAAAGGCATACAGCATGTCCTATGCAGATCACCTCAAAGTCCTCTCTCTATATACCTGATTCCACAAATTGTTGAGAGGCAGTCTATGTCTGTCATACAAGACATCCTCTGAGCCCACAATAATGGGCCTTTTGCTTATCTGCAAAATGAATAGCATCAGAATTGCTCAATCTAGGGATTTTAACTTTACTTGCGACATAAACAGGACATGTTGGAGGGACAGGTATACATCTCAGGGAATTCCCCTTCTCTGGAACAGGCTGCCCATCCATATGAGGGACAGCTCTTCACTTACCCTTTTCAAAAGAAACCACCAATAATAGCAGAAAACCAATGAATGCTGATAATAAAAATGTGTAAAGTCCGAGAAACCACAATTGCAGCTGCTATGAATCTAAACCAGTTTTTATTGACACAGTTATTCAAAAGAAGTCTGGATCAGTGTATTGTAAGATGGAAATATACCCTTGGTCTAGCACCTATATCTCTAATGGACAGAGGGAGCCTGTAAATCTTGCTCTAGCTTATATAAACCTCTTAAAATAACCTCCAAGGCACAAACTTGTGGGATATCACTGGGATACTTGTCTAGGCTTAAAAAGCCCCCAGTGGTCAATAACCTAGCATATATCTATAAAGTTATGAGCATGCAAGAGCTTATCTCCCCATGAATGATATTTTTTTCAACCAAGTTTGTGAACTGTAAGGGGTATACTATCATTTTAGAAACAGAGCAGATGTCTAAGGTTTATAAGAAACCTATAGTTATGTAGGAACAGAAATTCCTGTTACGGTAGATGTTCAAGTACATAACCATTGCATTAGTCCGACTACTGTGACTTCACCCGCAGAAGGCCTAAATACCCTGCCCAGCGTCCACAGCTCAGCACCCTTCTCCCTCTAGGCATGGCAGATACCCACCCCATTGGGACACAAGGATTTCTCCAGTATGAAACTGACATCTGCTCACATAAGAGTCTTCTTGACCAAGGAGCAAGGCCATACAAAGTGAAAACTAAAAAGTCAGACACTGGGAAGAGGCTGAGGATTACAGCTTAAAGAAGATCCTGATATGCTACAGTAAGGGAAGGAGAGGCAAAATAGGGCTCTCCAAATTCCTTTTATACCTGAGCAGGCTGAAAGTCCCATAAGGTGGAAGGGATGAAAATAGAAGATCCCACTCAAGTCCAGAATGCACCATAATGAGAGAGTGGGATGGAGATAGTATTGCAAGTGATCTACTCCAACATTACTATTAAGTTAGGAGTTCTTACACAATATTTCTGCATTCTTCATTTAGATCAGAACTGCAGTATTCCTGAATAATGAGGTGATTTACACAGCTCTTTTAAGAAAGTGATGAGCCTGGAACAGAGTAGCAAGATTGCAGCATACCCTCAGTATGACCAGAGTAAACACAGCTAATCTTGGAAGAAACTTTTACATGGGCAGAAGTTCCCCTATATTATGTGCCTTCACATTTCCTTGCCCTGGGAGGAACAACAGAGTATAATGCAGTGGAACAGAATTTTAAAATTTGCTTTGATACTGCCCTTCCTAACTTCCCTAGGGCAAAAATCAAAATACTACTACTATTTTTGGCTCAATGCAAATACCACCTCAATTGCACAGCCAGGGAATTTACCCTTTCTATTCATTAGGTGGACTTGGAAAGAAGACAATGTATAGTTGGATGGCTTGACTGAGGGAAAACTCTTGTCATTACCTTGGACATATATATAGAAGGGATTTGTTCTAATGCTTCCCTTGCCCTTGTGGAAAGCTATAAATGTTTATTTCCATGTCTGGGCTTAGATTTTAAGACACTCATATCTAAGGTGAGCTGTTACCAGCGGGGCTGTTTTTCAAGTCAAGAGCTTGAAAGGGCTGTTGGCTGCAGTCTAAAAAAGGTGACTTAGTCTATTAAAGATATAATATAGTTCCCAAGGATGAGCTGTTCCTAAACAAACCCTGGTAGTAAACCTGCCAAGGGTGGATCCATTAGAGGGTAGACTGAAATGGCCCAAGGGCATGCTTCAGTAGACATATTGGCCAGTCCTTAATTTAAAAGGTCACTTAAGCTGAAGTATCACAAAAGTACAATTGTAAACTTTACCATAACAGCAGACTTTCTAATCAGTAGCCTAAGCTATATGGGTCCTACACACACTCACCAGCCAGCTCTTCAGAACTTTAGAGCATCCTCCTCTTGCTGTCAGGTGCTCAAAAGGAGTGCCATATAAAAAGATAGCCACAATCTCAGTGCTTTCTTGCCCCAGAAGGGAGTCAACAGCCCTGGAAATAAAATTGCTAGGAAACTGAACGCAAGGGTAACTACATACACAATGGTATTTACTTTCACACGCTGGCATAAAAAAAAAAAAGAGAGAGAGATACCAAAAGAAGGGTGCTGGAGGAAATCTATGATAATATCTACTGTTAGGGTAAGTTTACTTACACAACTGTAGTAAGTTTAAAAATAGATCATTGTTGCAGCAACCTGAGCTGTTTGGGTAGATTACTATAGTTTAAAACTAAGTGAGAAAATAAATTAAGAATCCAGAAGCCCATGGAGAATGGTCCTAGTAAAACATGTTCTGGACCTGTAATAGGAATATAGTTTGCAGTGCTTTGTAGACATATGTACAGAGGACCAAGTTGCTACCTATAGAATAATTCTAGAATCCACCCTTTTCCAGAAAGTTAAAGCCCTGGAAGATTGGGACCTAACCCTGCTTCAAAATGGCTTCTTACAGTGAGGGTAAAAAAAAAACAGCAGCAGCACAAGACAACTAACTAAAAACTCTCTGCTTTGACACTGACTGCCCTTTCCTCTTACCTTCATGGGTCACAAACAGCTGATCAGCTTTCCTGAAGGACTGTTTTATCTAGGTAGTTTCTGAGTTGTCGGTGGACATCTAGAGTATGAAGGATTCTTTTCACCCTTGTTTATGGGGTCAGGGGAAAAAAAGACAGAGATTAATAAATGGACTCAGTGTAAACTTAGCCACCACTTCAGGCATATAAGAAAGATTTGTTCTTAAAGAAACTGTAATCTTATGGAAAATGCAGTAGTGCAGACTCACCATAAGGGGGTACATCTCAGATACTCTCCCCAAGTCAGACCAATGAACATTATTCCATGTGAACAATCTCAATTCAGCCTGATGAGCCATTTCAAATGGAAAAAGAGACTAAGCTTTTCAAGCACAAAGTTAAGATATCAAGGAAAAAACTATCTAGGTGAACAGATACATACAACCCCTTTCAAAAATTGCTTAACTTGGACATTGTAAGAAAGTGGGGATCCATAATCAGACCAGCAGTAATGGCTGACAAATGAACCTTGACAGAGGAGATCATCAATCAGAGGACAATAACTCACACAACTAATCAAAACAAGAGGTAGCCAGGCCTTAAAAGCGTCCTGGTTCTTGAATGTCACCAACTAGAAAATGTTTTCCATTTAAGACATAATAAAGGTGATAAAAAAGATATCAAAGTCCTACCATATAGACACTCAAGAGAGTTTTTAGGATGGGGCGTACCAAAGAACCATTGTTTTATGACTAAATACAGTCTGTGGGAAGCCTGTGTAATTCTCCTTGGCCAGTTTCAAAAGAAGGGAGGACCACTACTGCCTAGGCCAGAAATGAGTCACCACACTGATCTTTGAAGAGTCATCCTGAATCTTCAGAATGCCCCTGGATATCAGTGAAAAAGCATACATGTACATTCTTGCCCAAGCCAATGAAAATGCTGTTTTCCAGGCCTACATGCAAGGAGTCCTGGAGCAGACTTTTACTAAGTTTGTTGCAAATGGAGGCATTCCTCGCAGCTGCGATAAATTCCTGGGAGACTTCCTGATTCAATTTCCATTTGTGAGGGTCTGTCCTGGTCTAGCGCAGCTTGTCTGCCACATTTTCCTCTGATGGGATTGCAGAATGTCTGCAAAGTAACATACTGAAAAGCTATATTCCTTGGCTAGCCTGCACAGTGGATAAAATCAGGCTACCCCTGTTTATGTACCATATCACTTTGGTATATAATTTCTTGTAAAGGTTCGAGGGAGTGTAGATAATTGACATGACAGAGTCAAGAGAATTTATTTCTGTAAACATCTCTTACATGTAACTGCTTTGTTCTGCCTCTTTGTTTCAAGACAGTGCATTTTTTCTCAGAGATGCCACTCCCAAGCAAAGTTTAAGGAGTTTGTAGTTACAGACTGTGCTGGAGATGGAGGGGGGAAATGGGAGACCTAGATTCTGATAAAACTTCTCTCCACCCAACCAGTTCCCTTTTTACAAATCCCAGTATGGGAATATGGAATGTCAGATTAAGTTGGTGTTGGGACCATGCAGATTTTAGGTGTCCATGAATCTTCAATTGTAGTCTAGCTAGAGGAATCATGAATGTCATGCATACTAGTATCCTGAGAAATTCCTATGCTGAAGTTTTTGACTGCATGGAAAAACCCAGGAACTCATCTACATACAGAGCTACTTTTTTCCAGAGGAACAGCATCTCTTTGAACAGAGGTATTTAGGAGGAGCAGTCAAACAAGACTTCTGGATATTCTCTTGAAACCCAGTCTGTGAAGGAGATTTCTCATCAAGGTAAGATTCCTAAACTTAGAAAGACTTTGCAATGATAAGTAAGTTGTCTAAATAAGGAAAAATATGAATACAATTTAGTTTGCAAGACTATGACTGGGGATATGTACTTTGTGAATACTCTTGGAGCAGTGGATAAACCAGATGGTAATACAGAGAACTGAAAGTGTAATTCAGACACAAAACCTCAAGAATCATTTGAAACCTGAGGCTATAGGAAAGTGATAAACATCTTTTAACTCTAGATTTAAGTGATGCTTATACTTTCCTAAGGCAATAAAGAATTATTAAGATACTTAAAGGGAGGATCAGAGTTAACAGGTTGTGAAGACAGAACATTTTTAACTTTGGGGCTTTCACAAACAGATTTAGAAAGGAAAGACTTAAGACTGGTCTCCAATGGGCTTCTTTGGTACCAGAAACATTCTTCCATAAAACATTTCCCTATCAGGATGAAAAAGCAGTTTCATTTGGTGGATGAGGAGGAATCCCCTGAAAAGGAAGGAGGGATTAACACTGTCATCTATATCCTTGATGAATCACTCTTGGAACCCATTTGTCTGAGATTTTTATTTTAGGTAAGATTAAAAAAAACTTGTGGGGGTGGGGGGAGGTAATATGCAGTCAGTCAGTCAGACTTGTTGGATTGTCTTAGTTTCTGGGAAGCTCGTCCTTCTCGTTTAGAGTTCCTTTGCCATTTTGCTTTGAAAGTTTACTTATGTTTTTTTTTTTTTATAAAAGGGTGCAAATGTGGGTGTTAAACCTTCAACAAACTTGAACAAGGATGAAAAATCTGAGTAACCTCAAGAATCAATTTTCTCTCATCACACTTTCAGGACCTCGGCAGTAAATGGTCCAAAACACAACCTATCTAAAACAGAGTTCAAAACTTCAGCTTTAACATTCTTGGGTAGATTTTACATAAGTAACTAAGCAAGCTTTCTTAGAACAGTTCCAGTAGCAGCTGCTCCGGAAGAGTCATCCATCATCATAACCACACACCAGTGTGTTTAACCGTTTGAGACACAAAAGCAATAATATCCGTAGAAGAGTTTTTCTTCCAAAGGGGTGGAAGTGCCTATAATTCTCTTTATATTCTCAGATGATGCAAGCATAAACTAACATATGAGCTTGACAATTAAGAATTCTTAAAAACAAAAAAAAAAGTGCAGAGTACACTCCCCCAACCTATAAAAGGCTTTTCCATCCTTATCGGAGGGAGAAGGATTAGCATTTACCAGATATGATTTTAGAAGCAAAGGTATTTGCAAAACAAATCACTGCAGGTTCAGATCTGGGATTAGAAAAAAATGTGTATGATAGAGGAAATTTATACAACATGCTTTCTTAGGGCAAGTTGCAGGCTGTAACAAAGAGTGGGTTGTAATTAAATATTTTTTTCAAGGACAGTGTTAATATTATGTTCTCATTGAAACAACTGATTCATTCTGGATACGGTTTCAAAAAGAAAATGATTCTAAGAGACTATCAGAAAAACACTCCCCTCAGAACCAATCATTTGCCTGAGAAGAGAAAGCAGAAGGGGTTCCCCCCTCAGTTTTCTCGCATAATATACAGGGGATCCTCAGAAAATTGAGAATTCATTTTTCTCTTATCAGTAACACCAGAATTAGAAGGGCCAAGAGTGTGAAATGTGCTCTGAGCTAAGCCCAATAATTACTCCTATCTGAAGTAGGAGAGACAGGAAGATCAATGTTAACTTTCTGCTTCTTTTTGACTGGAATTTTTGTAGAGGACTAACTCAGCCCTAGAGACAGGCATCCCATGTTGGCTAGACAGAGAAGCATTCCCTGCTTCTTCAGCTGAAACTAACAAGAGTAATTATCCCTTACCCACCAAAGGCACCCCAGACCCACAGACAATGTGCCTAATCCGCGGAATTCATGGTGGCTGAAGGTACTACATCAGTGGGAGCAAAGGTACATGAGTAGTAATCTGAGGAACCATAAATGGTTACAGCAGTCACCCATCTGAAGAATGAGGCAAATTTCTAGCCTGCTGAAGGTTAAAGGCTGTCTAGATATTTTATTTTGTGTGGCTGGAAGCAACAAATTTAACGAAAGTTTTAATAACTTCATTCCACAAAAGTCAAGTTGCACTTCACAGTAAAAAGTGAGTGAAATTCACACAGCAATCTATCAAAAACACTTTCACATCTTAATTTAATTTTACAGACAGAATTCATTTTCTGGAAATGTGGAACTGTCAATCTTCAAAACCCCAAAAGAAGTGCACTTTTCCTGGGCAGGAAAGCTCTGAAGGGCTAAGTGCCCAAACTCACTATTTTCTTCAGCTCTGCTCACAGTGCCAATGGTTTGGGCATGTAGAAAGTGCCCTTAAGCTCTGGAAGGTGACCGCCTGTTAATATCTTACACAGGATGTAACTCATATAGCTAAGGTTACTGCAGCAGTGATCAAATGATCATCAGCAATTGCCTAGGCTCAGGCAGACCCACAAAGCTCTATATCAGAGTTGGACCTTGAAATACTCAATACTCCAAATTGAACATAATCTTATGAAGGATATTTCTAATGGAGAATTCCTCGGGTGCAGAAAGAGAACATGGTGCTCTTTGAGATACAGATCATGGGCAGAAAGTGAACTTGATCCAGACCCCAGAAAGTCCTTGCAGAAGTAAACCACAGTTGATCCACCCTTGCCTCAGTAACAAGAACATGAGCCTTAGATACTGAGGCCTCTCTCAGTAAAAGAGAGCATGAGCCTGTGATACAGAGGCCCCCTCAGCATTGAGAAGCATGACAGTATTTTGTCTGGAAGGATAAATGCAAAACCAACAGCATGATGGCTTACATAGCAGTCTCCCCGGAGGCCATGGCAAGCACAGAGAGTAGTGATGGGGACTGCAGAAGTGCCTCACCATATTAAGTTGCTTGGTGTAGAGAGAGAAGCGTAATCTATCAGTCTTCTGACATTTCTCTCCATGTCTCTTAGCATGTCTTCTTTCAGGAGGAAGGCTCCCAGTAGATTTGGCTGATGCCACAGCAGTCTGACAGCCTGGAACGTTCCTCCTTTTAAGATGAAACTCTCAAATATATTTAGATCTTTTTCAAATTCTCCTCAGGGTGAAAAGTACAGTTTTCTAAGATCTTACCATAGCAGTAGATGTCTTACTTTTCACTGTTGCAGTATTCTTTATTCTTGGGATATCTTGCAGGGAATAGTTGAGCACCGGCCAGTATACCAAAGTCTTTACACTTTACCAGCATTATATATCCTATGCACAAGCTGTAAGGTACATATGTATGCTTAATCTTTAGAACTGAAGTTACCCAGGACAACCAGAGCAACCCCAGAGAAAGTACAACTGTAAATAAAATCATACCATAACAGCAGATGTCCCTGTCTACAGCTCTTATAAGTGCTGTACATTGCACATATGCTCCTCATGCATGATGTACAGCATAAAGGTGACATACGGATTGCAGACACTCAGAACTAAAAAAGCCCCAGGAGAACAGAATACCCTCAGGGACAAAGATGAATATGTTCATCCAGAAAGAAAAATAAAAGAGGGAAGGAGGACCCTTTGGCCAGGAGGGCAACTAGAACACAGGGCAAGTTTCATGACAGAGGAGGGAGGGACTGAATACCACAACAGTGAACAGAAGGACATCTACTGTTATAGTAAGATTTTACACAACTGTAGTATGTCCCTTCCAGATCACTGTTGCAGTATTCTTCACCTAAGGGAGAGTACAAGAGCTCAAGAGGAAGACTGGGAGGAGGAAGGCAGAGAAGAGCCCTCCATGCACCCATGCAGGATAGCCTTAGGAAAGTCTGCTCTGGTCCTGGAAACAGCAGTTTCTAATGTTTAGTGGAAAGTATGAACAGAAGACCAAGTAGCAGCTTCAAGGACAGAACTGGTATCAAGACCCTTGAAAACGGCACCAGAGGAGACAACTGCCACAGTAGAATATGACTTTACAGATGAGTTGAGACATTTGCCGTGAAAAGAATATCAAAAGGAAATGGCCTTAGAAATTCAGGAGGAGATGGTTTAATTAGAAACAGCCAAATCCAAAGTCCAGGGGTGAAAAGAAACAAAACGCTTCTCAGATTTGTGAAAAAACTTTAGTTTTATCTAAAGAGCTGAACTGTCTGTGCAAATCCAAGGTCTGAAGACCTTTTCACTGGCAGATTGTGGAGAAGGAAAAGGGAAGGATGATGACAAGATTGATTAATAAGGGCTAGTATGAAGAGAGACCCTGTCTCTATGAAAATCTAAAAAGAGGAGGAATAGCCATGAGAGCCTTCAGTTCAGACACTCTCTTGGTTGAAGAAAGAACCAGCAGCAAAAGTCTTCCAAGTACTATGTTGCAAGGAAGCTGAAAAAAACAGACTCAAAAGGAGCCTTGGTCAATTTCAGGTACAAAACTGAGGTCCCAAGAAGATGAAATAGACTTAGTGGGAGGCCTGATGTCTTCAAGGAATTGTTGATTTCAAACCTAGAGGCAAGAAGAGGTTTCAAGGGCAACCAAGCAGAAATTGCAGACAGATGAACTTTAACTTATGGATATGCCAAACCCAGCATGGAGCAGGTCAGACAAATAAGAAAGGACTGGAAGAAACCCTTAGATAGAGGATTCTGATAGTGAAAGAGAGACAAGAGAGAAAACCTTTTCCATTTGGACATACAGGATTTTTCTTGTAGAGGGTTTTATGGCCTTTTGCAGAACATGGAGCATGATGTTGGAAAAGAGGTGCCTAAAAGGGAGTGGCCTCCTGCAGAACATGGAGCACATCATTGGAAAAGAGGTGCCTAAAAGGGATCAAAACCCCATCACCCACAGTATGAGTTGAACAGTGGACAGGTGAAGATGGACAAGAGATCCCTTGTCTTGTGTGAGAAGATCCACCTGGTGAGATAACTGGCGGTAATTTCCCCTGGCCAAATGAGAGAGAATGGGGAAACCAATGCTGTCTGGGATAAAAGCAGTCATCAACAACATTTTGGCAGAGTCCTGACTGATCTTGTACAGAAGCTGAGACGACAGAGAATGGGGTGAGAAAACATACAAAAGCATCCCCTTCCAAGGAAAAGACGGGGCTGTCTATTTTACAAGTCAGAGGACTTGGGATTCTGGACCAGAATAGAGGGAGATGTCTGCTCAGAAGGCAGGTGAAAAGATCTACCCGAGGAATATCCCACTGATGGATGATGTCCAGGAATATATCTCTGTGAATTATCCATTCATGACCTTGTTTTCTGGACCTGCTCAAGGAGTCTGTCACTAGATTGTGGTCTGAGGGAATGTAAATCACTTGAGAGTCACTTGATACTGGATAGCTAGATGACAGACCTGAAGACCTCATCTGCAAAGACAGGACCTTGTGTGTCTCCTGCTTAATATACCACCTCACTGTAGTATTGTCTGTGAAAACTTTGTGGGGTGCGGGATTAAAGAGGGAAAGAAAAGCTTGCAGAGCCCTTATCTGTTATGTTGATATGGTCTGACCTCTGATGAGAAGGCCAGAGACCCTGGACCTTTAGGGGGCCATAAGTGGCACTCCATCCCTTGTCTGAGCTGTCTGTAAAAAGCTTGAGTGGGAAATACAGCTTGTAAAAGGAGACCCAGATTGAGAAAGAGTTGATGAATCACCACTGAACCTCAAGCTTGAGACAAGGAAGAAATGGAACCGGGAACTCCAGGGGGTGGCAATGACGAAGCCACACCAATCTGAGGTACCATTGAAGTTTCTTCATATGGGGCCTGGCAGAGGTGGAAGCCATGAACCCCAGGACCCTGAGAAGTTCCCTGACCATGACAGATGCCAGAGGAAGAAGGGACTGGAAAAAGGCTATCAGAGACAGACTTTGGGGGCAGAAGAGATGCCAGCATAGAAACTCTTAAAACCTGTGTCCAAGGAAAACATAATTCTAGGAGGGCATCAGAAAAGATTTCTGGAGGTTTATGGTGAATCCCACACTGTGTAAAAGGCAAATAGAAACTGGATATCCTGAAGCAGACTGCTGGGAGAAGGACCTTGAATAAATAGATCACATAGGAAAATTCTGAATACCTCGAAGCCTGCAAAAAGCAATGACAGCAGCAAGGAATTTGGTAAATACCTTTGGGAAGTAGAGTAGCCAAAAGGCAAAGCAGAGAAATGAAAATGCAAGGATGAAACAGAGAAATGAAAGTTCTTTAAAAAGAGGATGAAAGGGGATGTGAAGATATGTATTCTTCAGATCCAGAAACACCAGAAAGGCTTGAGGAAGGAGGGCAGCCAGCAATGTCTGAAGGGATAACATCCAAAAGGTCTGTCCAACCAGTGCTTCGTGTCCCTGCCCAAGTAGCTGACTGACACACACACACACTTGAGGATTTGTTTTACACACAGACACACACCTAGGAAAGGCTGGCAAAGGTTTACTACCTAGGCCCCCTTCTGCTCTAACTATAAGGTAGTTATCACTGCCACAAAACCCCCTTATCAGCTACTTTAAGGCCCTTAACAAAGGGTGCCCAATCTTACTGTGTAATGGTACTATTAATACAAATGGTAGCTTGACCAAGAGCAAGGCTATTAGGAGTAGCTCACACAATGTCACCAAATAAATATGCAAGTACTCTCAGAACTTAAACATCTCTACAAAGATCAGCCACAAAGAAAGGTTTAAATATATTTAATAAACAAAAGAAGAAAATAATCAGTATATATTTACAGTGACCTCAGAGTTCAAAATCACAGGAAATATTTAAAACAACATTGCAGGACAGTCTCAAAGAAAAACATCTAAGCTAAGCTTTACTATATACCTGACTGAATCTAAGAGAATTACTATACCCTAGTTAACTTACTTAAGAGCAAGAAAGATATGGTGAATGGTTCTTGTCTGGTCCAAGACAGAATACAGAATGCTGTCTCTCTCAAAAAAGTTCTCAGATGAATATCTCAAATATTACTGCTGGCCTAACTTGCAGAATGACATCATTGCTTGTCATCTGTCTCCTAGTTCCCAGGCTCAAAAAAACATTGATGGCATCTGGCAACATTTAGCATCTACCTGTGAAAATACACAAACCTTAGATCTTGGCCAGATGGAAGTTATAAAACAATAAAACACTTCCAAGACAGTACAGAAAGCTCCCTGGTTTTAGACGTTTTGTCTCCTGCTGCCATAAAGTAATTTTATTTCAGCTATTTTTCTGAAGTTTGCTAGACTGAAGTTAACTTACTGTGTTCCAGTTTCTACTGTTAAAATACATACATTTATATATACATTTAAACAGTTACAATAGTGCATGTACATTTCTGTTCTATTCTAGCAGGGCATGCTGTGGTTACATTTTAAGCACAAACACTTTATAAAATATATTTTCAACAAACATCTGTAAAAAACTAGTTTGATATACATGACATACAGTTCTAATACAGTTGCAACGCAAGCATCTTATATGAATCATGTTGATATTCACAAATTGCATATAATTATTTACAAAATTCCAGATAGCTGGGCTGGCAGTATCCCCCTTAGCCACAGAAGGCAGCGCTTGAATGGTGCCCTGATCAAAAAGAAATTGAAGAACCTCTGGAAAATGAAAAAGCTATGCCTAAGGAGGTTCAGGAATGCCTGAAATGGGAAGGGAATTCCAAACCATGAAAGATCCCTCATGGATAATGGACAGAACCCAAGAATCTGAAGTGATTCATAGCTTGGAAGAGACCCAGAAAAGTGGAGAGACAATGGAACCTGGCCAAGTGGAGGGGGGTAGGGAAAACCATCAAACAGAATCAGGTTTGTTCTAGGAGGAGGGGGAGATTGCCTATGAACAAAGGCAGACTTAGAAGGGCAGCTCCCCTGAAACTTAGGAAAGGGAGAAACAAAAATATGTTTCAGCTGCTGTAAGGCTTTGCCCATATCCTGGAGGGACTTGAATAAGTCAGTAACAGCACAGCCAAAAAGACTTTAGTTATCCAAAGCATCATCTAAACCTTTGGCCTTGATGTCATCAGGCAAAGCCTGAAGCTGAAACCAAGAATAACATCTCATAACTAAACCAAAGGAAGCAGGCCTGGTAGAGGCATCAGCTACATCATAGCTGTATTTGATTGAATGGCAAGCAAGTTACAAAGTGGAGCCCAGCAGGAAAAGGGCCAAAGCGTTTCCTTCAGAGTCAGGAAATTCAGAAACCACTTTAGAAACATGAGAAAGGACAGCCAAAACATACCTGGGCATGAGAGTCTGGTTGTTGTTGGCCATAATGGACAAGGTGGCAGCAATGTAAACTTTCTTGCTCAACCATTCCATTGCCCTATTATCCTTATCAGAAGGCAGCAGCTTGGAGGACGGCAACTCGGATTGCTTATCAGCAGAGACTGGCACAACAGAAGGGTCAGCCGAAGAGTATTTATAAAGACATTTGCACTCCTGAGGCAATATGTACACCCAATCCTGCATTTTTGGTGCAGGAAGCAGAGTCTGGGGCTACAGAAGCTGCAGAAAAGGTAACTAAAGGGAGCCATAACAGAAGGAACAGCAGATGGTTTGGGAGACTCCATTTGTAGGAGCTCATGATACCTTTTTTGAATATCCGAGTCCTGGGAACAATCCCACTTAATAGTCCATCATGCAGGCAATGGTATCCCCAAAGGAGAACTCTTCCATATCTGGGCTTAAGGATTTCTCCTCTGAAATGTAAGTCCAAGGGGGGAAGGGATTTGAGAATAATAAGCTAGGGATTCTTCCCAAATCAGAATCCTCATTTAATGAATCCAATTTCTTAGGCCTCTTGAGTGGAGTTGAAGACCAGGGTACAGCAGGAAAAGAGACCCCTTGAGGTTGCTCAAAGACCATCAAAGCATTAAATAAACCTGAGTGAAATCCTGCCATTCATGCTGGGAACCTTTCACAATAGGAGAAATATGCTGACGTCCTTCCTCTGGCCAGTTATCAAGGTACCTCAAAATTCTCACACCACTGACAGTGTGGAATGTTCACTGTGAGAAAAATACATATACATACAGACACAGTATTTTCAGATGCAGATCTCTGCACCAATTATAATTTCCCTTAAAAGCACACATGGGATGATCACTCCAGTCCTGGGGCAGGGCTTCCTTTCCAGGCCCCAAATAAGACTCCCCACTGACCACTATAGAGCTGAGTCCTTATCTGGGTGTTCCAAGCCAAATTCTCCACCACCATCTCTGTGAAATCAGCGCTCTCAGTGTCCCTGTTCAAAGTAGCTGACACACACACAGATTTGATTTTCACACCCATGCACCTGGGAAAGGCTGGCACAACTTACAGTCTGGGTGAAGGTGGCAGAGCTGGTAAAGTAGATTTGCTGCCACCTGAACACCCGAAGCCAGCTACCTTAAGGCTCTTACCAGGGTACTCAGTTACACTTATTAAAACTAATTTATACAAATGGTAGTGTAACCAAGCAGCAAGACTTTCAAGAAAGCAGTGGTGCAGTGGTTCGTGTTGCCTCACGGCAAGAGGCTCTCCAGTTTGATTCACAGCTGGGGTGCCTTGTGCAGAGTCTTGCATGTCCTCCCTGCATTTGCTTGTTTCTCCTCTGGGTGATCCAGTTTTCTCTCACATTCTAAAGACATGCGTTTGGAGCATTTCTGGGCCTTTGCTGAAAATGGCTCTGTCCAAGTTGGACTTTCCCAGTAAACAAAAGTTAAATAAATAAAAATGTGGAACCACAGTGCCACTAAATGGAAGTACTCTCAAAGGTTGTTTTCTATAAGACCAGCCACAATGAAAGGTATAGATTTACAAACACACAAGTTTCAAACACAGGAAATATAAAAAAAAAAAAAAAAAAACATAGATGGAAAGACTCCCGACAGATGCAGAAAAAACTATTTTTAGCTAATCTCACTATGTTTTTGACTGACTAAAGAATTACTGTTCCCCAGTTACTTAATAAAGCAAGGCAAGATGGTGAAGGATGAGTGTCTTGTCAGGTCCAAAAACAGAGTGCACCCTTCAAATCTCTCACTAGTATTCAAATACAATTTCAGTGCTGGCTACAGAATGACATTACATCTGGTCACCTGACTCTTTGGTTCCCACACGGCCCTCTCACTAGAAACTGAGCCAGGATCTGGCACGGACATGTCACAATACACACACAACTTTAGCTGAGGTTTATTACAGCATCTGGAAACTGTAAAACAATTCTGACACTTCCACCTTTCCTGCAGAAACTAACGAGACATTCTCTGGCATCCCAGAGTAGCAATTAGTTCACCACTAAGGACAACATAGCAGGATTCCAGCCCAGACTTTTCAAACATTGTGTCTGCCTGCATTTAGACCTGTGAGATAAAATATTTATGGCCTAAACCTTCTTCTTTCGGCTTTTCCTGGTTAGGGGTCGCCACAGCAGATCACCTGTCCGCTCATGATTGGCAGTGGAGTTTTATGGTGTTGAGTTGCCAACCCGGCGCCCAACCTTCCACAGAAGGCTCACACATGCATGCACGCACTCACTCCTAGGGCCAATTTAGAGTGTCCAGTCCACCTACAGCATGTCTTTGGGATGTGGGAGGAAACCAGAGCACCCGGAGAAAACTCACGCAACCACAGGGAGGACATGCAGACTCCGCACAGAAGGTACCCCAGCCGAGGATTGAACTGGGGAACCTCTTGCTGTGAGGTGGCAACGCTAACTACTGCACCACCGCTGCCACCCCTTTATGGCCTAAACAAAGTCATTTAATTCCAGGCTATTTTTCTTAAGGTCAGCTGGTGAGCAACCTTTGCTAAAAATATACACATTTCATCAGTTGCAACAATACAATCTGATATACATGCATATTTCTTTTCTGTCCAGTAAGACCCACTGTTAATACATTTTAACACAAGCAACTTTAAAAATTAATTTTTAACACAAACGTCTGTACAGATTCAAATGACATAATTCTTTACACAACTCCAGTTAGCTATGCTGGCATGTTACATATGCACTGCACTATTTCCTCCAGCCACAGCTGGAACTACCTTACATCATCACATACGCTTTTGTTTTTTTCTTTTTTTTTCTGCATGACATCCACTTGAAAAACCCTCAGAGGGTTAGACCCCCTAATGCAACTCTATAATAGTTGGAGGAATCTCCTCCCCTCGGTCCTTTGGATATTATCAGCCAAGGTTCCCCCTCAACATCAGGTAGAGACGTTTGAAAAGCCTTTCATGGATGTGTCAGAAGCTGGATCTATGCTGGCTTCCAACAGGGTTGCGGCAGAGGAATCTGACACAATTATCGGACAAGCTTCAGGGCTTTCACCAGCCTCCAGAGAAACCTCAAGGGGAGGGTGGACAGTAGCTGGATTGGGACAGACATTTTGGTCTTTTTCTTGGCAGACAGCTAGCCCTTGAGATGGGAGGATTCCACTACAGCACCCTGACCCAACAACATAAGAAGTTGGTTCTCCAGGTATATGGACAAAGAGGAGAGGTAACCACATAAGGTCTTGGGTACAAACGCCTGGCAGACAGAACACTGTGTAGCACCCAAACAGAAAAGACACTGGCTGTGACAGTCTTTATGGGGAATCTGCCTCCCATGCAGACATTTTCTCTTTCTGGATGACATGAACACAAGCATCAAAATTAAGAGGAGGAAAAGAAGAAACCCCAATGGGGAGCTTAACTGAAAGAACAGCCTGGTAACCAGCACAGCTGTTTAGTCTGATGTTCAATAATGGCATTCATACTGGAGGCAAAGAAGTTCCAAGAATCTACATCCGTACATCATCTTTTTGCCCTACGTCATGAATGGGGAGCACACATACAACTTACAGCACCTATAAGAACTGAAGGCTTTGCTAAACTTGGCAAGAGATCCCTTGGGAGGCAGATTCCCCATAAAGACTGTCACAAACAGGTGCAGTTAACCATTGACAAGTCCCCAATACAAATCATAGCTGGATACTCGCCCCCAAATCTGACTCAAGATCCCCAAACTGCCTATCTAGACCTCTTCAAATTTATCACGATTCTATCCTTTACCCTGATCCCGGGTGACCCAAACATAGACTAGAAGAACTACTCATGCCAGAACACAAATGCCCAAAGATTCCTCAATTTTGTCAATGCAAATGCTTTGAAACAGCTAGTCGATACCCCCACAACAGGTGATATCTTGGACTTGCTTTTAACCAACATGAGTAACCATTGCAGCATCCCTGCAGTATCATCCTCCTTTGTAAGATCTGACCATAAAGCAGTCATGTTCAAAGTCACCATCCCCCGACCCCATCCAGCTAGGGTCAAACAAAAAAACTTCTCCAAAGCTGATTACAACCTCCTGCAAGATGGTATAAACAGCTTCACAGCCCCCTCACCCTCTCTAGGAATTGGCACGAGTATCCAAAACTATACAAAATTACTATACAAACATTTACATAGATGCATGTAATCAGAAATACCTGACAGGGCTAAATCATCCTCCGCAAGGAAGAATAAACCTGTCTGGCGAACATCTAGAATACATAAACTCTATAACAAAAGAAAAAATTGCTGTCCAGGACCAAGAAGGAGCAGGTGCCCAATTGGAAGCAATCTCTCCTAAGCTTAAACAAGCAAATAAGAGCAATAGTGAAATCCTCCAAAGCAAACAGAGTCCAAATTGGCCTACTAGAGATAATCATAAGGCCTTCTTTACATGTCTGTAATCTCAAAGATAGCACCCAGATCTGTTCAGAACTGGTGGTCATGTACACCACATATACAAATGCTGTAGATATAGCAAACTTGCTGGCTGACAGATTCAGTGAAAATGTCACCCCTCTGTCTCACCCCATCAGTAAATCCGGACATTCCCAGTACCTGCCCCCCTTCCCCTTATATCTGGGGATCAGGTCATCACTGCTCTCTCAAAGGCAAAAAATATAGCCTCCATGGGACCAGATAACATCACAGGCTGCATCCTACATGAACTCAGGCAGGAACTTGCACCACTATTAGGCGCCCTATTCAACCAAAGCCTGAGTTCTCGCTTTGTTCCAAATGAGTGGAGGACAGCCACGGTCATCCCTTTACACAAAGGTGGAGCGTCCACTGATCTGGGAAATTATAGACCCATCAGCCTAACCCAGCCTGATCTGCAAGGTCATGAAATGGATTATCATGGACCTTATTAACAAGGACATTGGCAACCTACAAAACACTAGATCCCACACAGTTTGGCTTTGTCAAGAGGAGGTCATGTCTGTTAAATCTAGTCGACTCTTTTGAGACAGTCACCAAAGCCAAGAATGAGGGGAAGAAAGTGCACAACGCCTACCTTGACTTGGTCAAAGCCTTCAACACTATTCCCTACTCAGGCATAACAGATAAGCTCTTTCAAAAAGGCATCAATCCATGTTACCAGATGGATAGCTAACTGGCTCACTAATAGAACCCACACCTGGTCAAAATAGGGAAAGCCACCTCAAGCAATAGACCTGTACTGGGTGGCTTACCCCAGGGTTCGGTCTTCGGGTCTCTATTTGGGATATACTTTTTTGAGGTGCATGCCAAAACCAGTGAGCTATGGCTGACCAAGTTTGCTGATGACTGCCAGCTGGGCGTGGTCATCAATTCCCCTAGTGACGGGGACATCCTCCAAGAGGGTCTCACCCAAACAAATGACTGGTGCCAGAAGCACAGCCTCAATCTGAATACAAAAAAATGCATCATCATCCCCTTTGGGGGGAGCAATGCCCCCACAAATTATCACATTAATAATGTCCTAAGCATGTAGTCAGTCATGAAGGGTTTGGGCTCCCAGATTGATAGCAACCTAACTTTTGACCACCATGTTACTTCCATCATACGGAAAGCTTCCTACATGTCCCACCTCATAGGTAAGGGTATCTTACTCAGGGAGGAGGTCATAATATCCCTGTATTCTTCCCTTATAAGGCCCATTATTGAGTACAACACCCCATTCGGCATGTAACTCGCAAAGTACATGCAGCTGCTGGAGAGACCACAGAGGTTCCTCACCAGGAGAATCCAGGGCCTCATAAATCTTCCATACACAGATAGCTAAAAGCCTTATCCATCTACTTTGTTTCATACAGACTCCTCAAAGGTGACCTCTGTCTGGCATACAAGGCGATCTCGGACCCCGCCTTGATGGTACTGTTGCACATCCGCAAGTCAAGCTCCACTCGAGTAACTCGCACATGTGGCCTCAACCTGGTCTGTGACATCAATAGGACTTGTTGGCGGGACAGATGTGTCCCAGAGGCTCCCCCATCTGTGGAATAGACTCCCTCTCCACGTCAGGCAGAGTACCTCTTTACCCCTTTTTACACACAACCTGGATAACTGGATGGGAAATGGAAAATACATCCCTGTGATTCCACCCGTGTCCCTGCTTAACAGGGGCATCGGGTGCTGATTTGTCTATACAGGGACTAAACACTTCTGGCTAGGCTTATAACAGCCTCAGGGCCAATAGCCTAGTAACGTCCTATGATCCTATTATCCTTAGGTGAAGGATACTGTAGCAGTGACATGGAAGGACACACAATATGCTTATCCAGGATGGGAAACGGAGAAAAGGATGCAAAAGGAAACTCCTTGTCCAGCAGTAGGGCAAAAGAAAACAGGGGGCAGGAAGGAGGGGCCAAATACTGCAACAGTGAGTGTTAGGACATTGACTGTTATGGTATCTTACATAACTGTACTATGTCCTTACCATTGTTGCAGTATTCTTTAGAAAGTACAAAAGCTGCTGGAGAGTTTGGACTGGAGGAAGGTAGAGAAGAGCACTAAACAAACCCATGAAGGGTCATTTCCTGCTCTGGCTCTGAAAACGACATACAACTTGTAATGCTTGGTGAAAGTGTGGACAGAAAACCAAGTAGCAGCTTCTAAGATGGAGCTAGCATCCATACCCTTAAAAAAGCACCAATTAGAAGCTTTGGCCATGGTAGAATGAGCGTGAACAGAACAGCAAAGCTGTCTGATATGAAAATAACAAAAGGAAATAGCCTTACAGTCCAGTAGGAGATGGTTTGCTTAAACACTGCCAAACCCAACTTCCTGGCATGAAAGGAAACAAAAAGTTATTCAGATGATTTTCTGATGCATTTTTGTCTTATCCAGGTAATATCTGAGCTGCCTATGTAACTCTAAGGTGTGGAGTACCTTCTCACTAGCAGATTGTGGAGAAGAAGAAAAAAAAATGAAGGAAGCTTAATAGACTGATTCAAGGATAAACAAGTAATCACCTTTGGCATAAAATGATAAGTATGAAGGGTTACCCTAAGGGCCTGGAATTCAGAAACACTACTGGCTGAACTAAGAGCCTCCAACAATGCAGTCTTCAATGTAGTGCTGCAGATAAGAAAATACAGGCTCAAAATGGGACAGAGTCAAGTTTTCAAGAAAAAGACTAAAATCCCAAGGGTTTCTCGGGGGACTGATATGAAGGATGCCTTTTAGGAATTATTTGATTTCAAAACTAAAAGCCAATGGTGAACTCAAAGGCAGAGTGGCAGAAATGGCTGACAAATGAACTTAAACAGAAGAATATGCCAAATCAGAATTAAGCAATTCACATAAATAAGAAAGGACAGTAGAGACCTCACAGAAAAAGGGTCCTGGTCATGCTTGAGATACGAAACAGAACATTTCTTCCATTTATCCAAATAGTATTTTCTAGTAGTGGGTTTTCTGGCCTCTTGCAAAACCTGAAGCATGTTCTCAGAAAATTGGTGCCTGAAATGAATTAAAACTGTATCACCCAGTGTTAGTTGAAGTGTGGATAATACTCTCTTGTGGGAGATCCATCCTGTGAGGTAACGTGTGAGGACTGCCTCTGACCATCTCAACACTGAAAGATTGCCAAATTCCGGTAATAAAATGCACTCTCCAAAGCTAAGAATACAGCATCCATGGGACCAGATGAGGTCCTGGGCTGTGTACTACATGAACTACAAAATGAACTGGCAGCTCACCTAAGTGTCATGTTTAATCATACCCTCACCTCAGGCTTCGTGCCCACTGAGTGGCGCACGGCTACAGTTATCCCACTCCACAAGGGGGGATCCACCTTGGATCCTGGAACCTACCGCCCCATCAGTCCGATGAGCCTGATCTGCAAGGCCATGGAATGTATTATCATGGAACTTATAAACAAAGACATTGGCAACCTTCAAACACTGGACCCCACCCAGTTTGGGTTTGTGAAGGGCCGATCTTGTCTCCTGAACCTGATTGACTTTTTCGAATCAGTCTCCAGAGCCGCGGACGAGGGTAAAGCAGTCCACACAGCCTATCTGGACCTCACCAAGGCCTTGGACACCATCCCCCACTCTGGAATCATAGATAAACTTACTAAGCTGGGCATTAATCCCTACATCACTCGATGGATTACCAACTGGCTTACTGACAGAATCCACACTGTAAAAGTAGCTGACTCCAAATCCAGCTCCAGACAAGTGGAGTACCTCAGTGTTTGGCATCTACTTCTCTGAAGTACAGGCCAACACTAAGGGACTCTGGCTAACAAAGTTTCCAGATGACTGCAAACTGGAAGCCATTACTGAATCCCCAAATTATGTGGATACTCTACAAAAAGGCCTTACAGAAACATATGCTTGGTGTCAGAGCCATGGGCTCAAGCTCAATGCCAAGAAATGTATACTTATCCCCTTTGGGAAAAAATATGTACCCATGAATTACCACATAGGTGGCAGTACACTAAACACTGAAAGTGTGATAACAGACTTAGGGACACAGGTGGACAGTGATCTCACCTTCGATAACCACATCGCCACAACAGTCAGGAAATCCTTCTATGTGGCACACCTCATCACTAAGTGCTTTTCATCCAGAAAAAAGGAGGTCATTGTCCCACTGTACTCATCCCTCATTAGACCCATTATAGAATACAATGCCCCATTTGGTATGTACCTCTCAAGACATCTGCAACAACTGGAAAGGCTGCAGAAATACTTCACTAAAAGAATCACAGGCCTAAAGCAGATGCCCTATGCTGACTGCCTTAAAAAACTCCAGCTATACTCTGTCACATATATTCTACTCAGAGATGATCTCTGCTTAACATACAAGGCCATGTCAAATCCAGAGCTGTTGGACATGCTACACAAAGAAATTCCAATCCCTCAGAGCCACACACTCCAGGGATCTAAACCTTGTCATCACAATAAATAAAACATGCTGGAGGGATAGGTTTCTGACCCAGAGACTCCACAGACTCTGGAATAGACTGCCCATACATGTCAAGCAGAGTGCCTCTTTGGCTCTCTTCAAAAGGAACCTTGACAATTGGATGGGAGAAAGGAAATTCACCCTGGGATAACGTCAGTCGCCCTGCTAGACATGGGTCCAGGGAAGCAAACAGTATGGGAAGAAATAGCCAGGGAATTGTTATGGCTAGGCTTGTATGGGTCCTATGGCCGATAGCCTAGTACCAACCTATGATCCTATAACCAGGTGAAAGAGAGGGCAACTAGTGCTGTCTGGTTCAAAAGGGAGTCACCAGAGAGATTTCTGATGTGTCCCACATGATCTTGTGCAAGACCCTGGGAATAAGTGGAAGAGGAGGACAGGCATACAGAAACATTGCCTTCAAAGAAAGACATTGTTCCCACTTTCAAAAACAGTGGAATTTGAACTCTGGAATAGAACCAGGGAAGTTATCTGTTCAGAGAGAAGGCAAAAAGATCTACTTGAGGAATACCCAACCGATTGGCAATGTCCAAAAACATGTATCCAGGACCTGTTCAAAGAGTCTGCCACTACACTGTGCTCTGAAGGGATGCAATCACCTGAAGAACCAAGTGTTGCTGGGTTGCAAAATCCAAAGCCTAAAGACCCACCTGCAAAAAAAGGTATGACTATGCTTCTCTGCTTGCTGATGTACCACATGACTGTGGTATCTGTAAAGACTGTTAAAACGACCTGGATCCCAAAGGGAGTAAAAGGCCTGAACAGCTAGGATTAAAGCCTCATCTCTCTGATACTGATGTGGTCTGACATCTGCTGATGGGACCTAAGACTCTGAACTTTCAGGCTTGTTGAAGGCTCCCCAACCTCTATCGGAAGCATCCATGTACAGCTCCTGAATAGGAAGAGGAACCTAAAAAAGGCAGACCTGGCATACTGCAGAGGGTGGCACTGCTGAAGCCAAACAATGCTGAGATACCATTTAAATTTTGTCATATGGAGGTTGCAAAAGGAACTATGGGAATGATGGATGCAATGAACCCCAGGACTCTGACACATTCCCTTGCAGGAAGAACTGGAAGAGGAAAGAGACTGGAAATAAGAAGTCAAACAGAGGATCTTGGTAGGCAGAAGAGAAGCCAACATTCGGATGGTCTGAATCCTGCAACCCTAACATTTGGTCCTGAGAGGGAGTCACAGACTTTTTGAGAATAAGGGTGAGTCCCACACTGTGTAGGAGAAGCATAGTGAAGTGTAGATTTTGAAACAGGAGTTGCTCAGAGAAGGCTTGAATCAGGTCATTTAAATAAGGGAATATCTAAATTCTTTGAAGTCTACAGAAAGCTACCACAAGGGCCAGACATTTGGTAAATGACCTTGGAGTTATAGAAATACCAAAAGACAAAGTAGAGAACAGATAAGAGAAAGAAACAAAGTAAAACTTTCCTGAAGAGACACTGAATAGGAATATGAAGTAAGCATCCTTCAAATTCAGAGAGACCAGACATGCCTGGGGAAGCAAAAAGGGAAAAGGGTCTGACCAGACAACATCCTGAAGGAAGGAAAGAACCCTGAGAATGGTGTTCAAATAAAACGCTTCTTGAATGGGCCTCTACAACCCCTCCTTCCTAGGAACCAGATGCATTCTGGAATAAAAACCTGTTCCCTGCTGGGAAAGGGAACAGGATTGTATGGTTCTCTGTCCCACCATATCGCTCAGGGCTAGATGAGAATGAGGAAGCTGGGAAGGAGGAGGCTGAGGAATGCCAGAAAATGGAGGGACTTCCAAGCCATAAAATAACTATATTGGATGATGGAGAGAATCTAGGCTTATGGGGTTGTCTGTTGCCAAATAGGGAAGGAAAACATTATGAGGGACAGAGGAATCTGGATGCCAGATAGTGGCAGATTTATCAGGAAAAGGTTTTTGGCCTCTAGAATTCTGAGTGGGTTTATGTGGGGAAACCCTCTTTTAGCAGGCTGTCTTAGCTGCCTGCAGACAAAAGATTTTGAAGGATAGTTCTTCTGGAACTTGGGTACAGGAGAAAAAAAATTGCTTGAGGTCCTTGCATAAACTTGCCCTTATCCTGCAAGGATTTAAAGAATTCAGGAGCAGCAGTACTAAAAAGATTCTGGTTGTCCAAGGGAGAATCAAAGTTTGGCCTTAACGTCCTCAAGTACAGCCTGCAGGCACAACCAGGATTCATCAACTGCATCATATCTGCATTTAATAGAAGGGCAAGCAACCTGAGACACAGAACTCAGAAGACAGCAGTCCAAATCAGGCATATCAACCAACACACACACACACACACCGCCAGGGGAGAAGAGCCAAGACATATCTAGTCATTTAGGTCTGATAATTAATGGTCCTAAAAGCCAAAGTACCAGTACATTTTTCTCCCATATCTCACCACAGCATGGCTGATCTTAGCAGACAATAGAAGCTTGGAAGAGGAAAGCAGTTTGGACGGCTTATCTGTGGACACGGAAAACACAGTAGGATCAGATGGGCTTCTATATAAATACAAGATTCTTGGGCACAGTATAAAATCTATCTGGCTTCTTAGGGACCAGAGATTGACAAGGCACTGAGATGCTGCTGTAAGTGTCCAACACAGCTGTTGAGTAGAGGGACTGCATGTCTGGGTGAGCCATTACACAAGAGTTCATATCTCCTCTTTTAAACCTCTGAGATGTGAACAATCCACCTAAAGTGTTCTGTCGTATGGACCACTATTCTCCAAAGGATAATTCCTCAAAAGGAGGGTCAAGGAACTTTTAGTTATGTACTCACCATAACTTCAGATGTTTGGGATCCATCTCGCCTACATTCTGACTGATGGGTTCGGAGCCGATCCCTCGGCTCCGACTCAGCACGCTTATGCCAAAGAGCGAAGTCTCTTATTGGCTGAGCTTACTATATCCCAGGATGCACCACTACCAGTCCCCCAGATCTAGTTTGTCCGCATACATGCACACATGCACGTACTGATTATATAACATCGTCAGATGAAACAAGATAAAACAGTAGAACTCAAAACCGTTCAATCTCTTCTGATCTCCAAGGCAGGGGGAAGGAGGGTGGGTATTAGGAATGGCGAGATGGATCCCAAACATCTGAAGTTATGGTGAGTACATAACTAAAAGATGTTATGTGATCCTATCTCGCCTACATTCTGACTGATGGGACAGCGTCCCTAGCACCTGAATCCTGGGTGGCTCACTGGAAAACACTCCTGAGTACCGTGGAACCAAATGATGCTCGCCCTTTAGATGCCACATCCAATTTATAGTGGGAAATGAAAGTGTGCGGATTTGACCAAGTAGCCGCAGCACAAATCTCCGATATAGCAAGTTTGGAATGAAAAGCTATAGAAGTTACCATAGCTCTGGTAGAGTGAGCTTTGATAGATGTTGTAAGTTGCTTATTCGAAGAAGAATAAGCCTGAGTTATACAATCTCTAATCCATTTGGAGATAGTAGCTTTTGTAATGGTTTTACCCAATTTATTGTCTGAGAAGGACACAAACAATTGGTCTGACTTACGAAATTGCTGAGTCCTGTCTAAATAGAAGCGCAATTGCCTGTGAACATCCAATTTATGGAGAGTGTATTCTGCATCATTGGAGAATTTTGGGAAGAAAACTGGTAGCTCTAGAGATTGTTGAAGACAGAGATTAGAACAGACCTTTGGGACAAAGGATGGATTAGGCCTAAGTGATACTCTATCCTTGTGGAAAATCAAGTACGGTGGTTTAATAGATAGGGCTTGAAGCTCTGAGACTCTTCTTGCAGAAGTAATTGCAACTAAGAAGGCAGTTTTCCAAGACAGATATTTTAACTCACATGCAGCAGCAGGTTCGAAAGGGGAAGATGTTAATGCACGAAGCACCAAATCAAGATCCCACGGAGGCGCAGGATGAAAAACTGGGGGTCTTAACAGGCCCGCACCTTTAATAAAAGTCTTGCATAATCTGCTGCTCATCAATGGAGGATCCATAGATTCGTGGAATTTAGAGATAGCCGCCAGTTGTACTTTAATAGTAGAGACAGAAGATCCTTGATTAAACAGGGATGTTAAAAATTTCAAAACTTCCGGGATCGGAGCAGTGATAGGGTCAAAGCCCCTGAGTTGAGCCCAGATAGCAAACCTCTTCCACTTACTGAGGTACAATTTGTTAGTGGTGGGTTTGTGGGCTGAAGATAAAATGTGAATAACTTCCGGGTCTAATGTGTGACTTCTGACTAAAGTTGGAAGTGGAGGAGCCAGGCTGTCAACTTCAAGGAGCGTAGGGACTGATGCTGTTGTCCCGACTGATGGATTAGCAGATCCGGAGTTAGATCTAACGCCCAAGGATCACCCACCGCATGTTTCTTCAGGTAGGGAAACCATACCTGACGAGGCCAGTATGGAGCAATCAGTATCATTGTGGACCCCAATTGAGAAGCTTTTTGAATGACTTTGGAGAGAAGTGGTATCGGAGGAAAGGCATAAAGTAGCCCTGTTGGCCAAGGTTGTGCTAGAGCATCCATAGCTGCTTCCCTTGATGTGGGGTCAAGGAGAAGAACCTTTGCACTTCGTGTTTAGTGGTGTTGCAAATAGATCGCAGCACGCGTTCCCCATCTCCTGCAAACCTGAGCTGCTACTGTTTCGCTTAGGGACCACTTGTGAGGAGAGAGAATTGTCCTGCTCAATGTGTCTGCCAATATATTTGATTTCCGAATGTGGGTTGCTACCAAGAAGCGGTTGGTAGCTACAGCCCATTCCCACACCCTCATGGCCTCTCTGCAAAGGGGTAAGATCTGGTCCCTCCTTGTTTGTTCAGATACCAGACCACCGACATGTTGTCTGTGTGGATGGCGATGATGCCCTGAGGAAGAAACTTGTGTAAGGCCTGTAGGGATAGAAGTACAGCCCTCATCTCCAACACATTGATGTGGAGAAGAGCTTCGTCTGGAAGCCAGGAGCCCTGAACTAACCTGCCCAGACAATGCCCCCCCCACCCTATCTGGGAGGCATCTGTCGTCAGGGTAACCACTGGAGAGGGAATAACAAAGGGGCTTCCTTGATTTAGATTGGATGTCTGAAGCCACCAGCGAAGGTCCCGTTTGCATGTTTCCGTAATCATGATGTGATGATTGAGGGGAAGATCCTGAAAGGACCATTGAGTTGACAATAGCCACTGAAGAATCCTCATGTGCAATCTTGCCAGAGGAACTAAAAGAACCGTGGCAGACATTGAACCTAAAACTTGTAGAACCATCCTGGCTGGGGCTTTGGATCTTGAAATCAGAGCTTGAACTTGGCCTTGTAAAGTTTGGATCCTTTCGGCAGGAAGAAAAACGCGCATCAATTTTGAGTCTATCTCTGCTCCTATGAACCTTATGCGCTGAGAGGGCAGCAAGACTGACTTTGACCAACTGAATGTAATCCCCAGGGTAGCACCCAGGGAGATGGTGGCTTTGAGGTTGTCCTGGTGAGTATGTGAATGGGATGGTGTAACCTCCGGCAATGATCCGAAGCACCCATCTGTCCTGAGTGATTGACTCCCAGGCTTTTAGGTGCTTGGCAAAACGACACCCGACTGGCTCCGGAGCAGCACAGCCGGGCAATCCCTCATGATGTGTGGGAGGCTGAAGAGCCACGAAAGGACTCGCGGTCTCCAGAATTGCGGGGCCCTCTGCCGCCTCTGGGACGGCGTCTCCCAGAAAAATTTCCCCGTCCTCTGCCTCTGGAAGGGGAATCTTCCTGCTGTTGAGGAAAAAACTTACGTGATTTCCGGAACCACATCTTCCCCCCTCCTTTGGCCTTGGGATAAGGCCGAAAGGGAGTGGAATAACGGGCACCTACGGCAGATAAAGTTTTTCCCTCTTGCTCACAGCGGTAAGGGTGTCTTTAACCTTGGGTCCAAACAAAGAGGACCCATCAAAGGGAGCGCCGCGAAGGAAGACTTGAAGGCCTCCAAGAACTGACACAAGCGGAGCCAGGCTTGTCTCCGTGAGCCACGCCTGTGCCTGCCGCTCTACCCGCCTCAGCCGCATAGGAAATGAGCCTCATGGACGAGTTAGAAATTGACATAAGGATAGCCAACTGAGAGCTAACCGACTGGGCTAGCTGCTCAGGTAGGTTACCGAGAGGGAATCTGACAGCTCCTTGACCAGATCCCTCTGAAGCCTGGTAAAATGTGCCAAATAATTCAGAGACCTTAAAGTAAAGGCCGCTGAAGTCAGGGTGCGCTCCGCACCTGTCCATGCTCCTAGACTCCTTATTAGGAGGATGGATGGACGTTGAAGCCTCTGCCATGTCCTGTTGTGTAGCAGATGCCACCACCATGGCATCTACAGCCACGCCTTTAGTGAGGAACTCCTTCTCGGGTGGGGCAGACAAAAATTTATTAGGACGAGAAGGGACTGGTTCCACGGTATCCGGATGTTCCCACGCCCTTCGACAAACTAAATCCAGAAGCTCGTCGAAGGGCGGAGACACCCAGGAGGCGGAGGGCTGAGCCCCAAAGGCCTTGAGGAGCACTGACTCATCAGCAGAGGGGGGTTTGGATATCCAGCCGCCTCGTTGTTTGAGGATCTCTAAGATGTCTGCAAATGAGACATCATCCGAGGACGACTTCGGGGACCCCTCCGCATCATCAAGATCAGTGTCCGATGTAATAGACTCGGGAGTCCACGTGCTTCCTCTTGCACGATCTCTTCCTCGGGGTTCCTCTGAAGACAACTCCGAAGAACCCTCAGGAGGAGGGGAACCCCAATGGGGTAACCTCAGGCCCAGGGCTCCGCTGCCTATGGACAGGGGAACTGCCAAAGACCCAGTCTCCACGCCCAGGGAAGGTGCCGGTAAAGCCGGAGAGATGGTCAAGACTTGGCCAAGGCACTCCTCATAGCCCTGAAAGCCGGACCCCAGAATCCTGGGAGTGTCCAGTCTCCGAGCCATGATAGCAGACGGCAATCCCGCAGCCGGCACCGAGAGGAGGCTCGGAACCGAAAGCATAGGTCCCAAACATCACCCCGGTCCAGCCGAAGAAGTCCGTGTACCAAACTCGACCCGAAGGCCGGTTGGAGTAAGGGTCGGAGCCGACCCTAAGATCTCCACCGCTCCAACAGCATCTGCTCCGACGGAGCCGAAGCGGTCGGAGGAGGAACAGCCATGGGATGGGCATGGGCTATCGGTTCCAAAGCCAACTGGGTCGGAGCCGAAACAAATTTTTGAAAGACTGGGGACTGGAACAGTCTTTGGAGCACCCTGTCTATATCCGAATCCGACATCCTCGAGGACTTAGAGGATACTGAACGGGTTCGAGAAGACCTCTCCAACGGCCCCAAAGGACTAGGGGACCGGCTCCGAGGCGACTCGATGATTATCGGCACCGAGGGAATACCCACAGTAGTTTCCATCGGTGCCGAGGAGGACTTCGGCGCCGAGGAGGAAGTGTCTGAGCGGGCAACCCTAGTCGGCTCCGAGACCAGTGGAGCCGACGAAGGTGACCCGCCTCTCGATGCCCCAGCCATCGGCTGCCAACCCCGAGGAGTCGAGACTGGTGGCATCGAGGCAGACCGTTCGCCTCGGCCCAAGTCCTTGGAGCCGAAGGAGAAGCCTGCCTATGTCTTTTGGCGGCCGGATCCGACGGACTGGTCGGAGCTGACGCCTTCTTCTTTTTGGTTGGAGAAGGAGAGGATGCTAGAGCTTCTTCGAAGGAGGGTTTGATTAAGCCTTTAAGAATAAGCTTATTTTTCCTCTCCTGGAGGACCCTAGAGGAAAAAGCGTGACACACGCTGCATGACTCCTGTAAATGTTTTGCACCCAAACAATAAACACAGAGAGAGTGGTCATCTGTGATTGACATTTTAAAATTACATTTGGTGCATTTTTGAAGCCCAAGGCCTAGGATTTTGAGACATTATGACCAAAAATGCAGTAATTTTCTGACAGCAAGAACACACAATCCTAATTTAACTTTACTTAACTGACTCTACAAAAATCAGTTTAGAACTGCCGGTTTAACAATCCAACAACAAGAAACTCAAGGGGATCTGAAATCCCAAAAGTTTGAGTGGGGTTAACTGACCGAAAGGCCCTACAGATAAAGGAGGCCTGAAATCAGAAACAACGCCAATCACTCAACAAGTTTTCACAAAACCTTCAATCACTACACAAAGCACAGAGTAGCCGTTAAAACAGCTTTTTATGACAGGAAAAGCAATTTTCTGACAGAAAAAAGTAAGTAAAAATTACTACTCAGCTCAGCCAGCTCGAGACCACGTCTTGGCTAGTTAGCGGCAAACGAGATCTGGGGGACTGGTAGTGGTGCATCCTGGGATATAGTAAGCTCAGCCAATAAGAGACTTCGCTCTTTGGCATAAGCGTGCCGAGTCGGAGCCAAGGGATCGGCTCCGAACCCATCAGTCAGAATGTAGGCGAGATAGGATCACATAACATCAAGAAGTTATGTACTCACCATAACGTCCGATGTATGTAGTCCATCTCGCCTCACATTCTTACCCGTGGGTTCGGAGCTGAATATCGGCTCCGACTCAGCCAAACTTTTCTAGCTCGAAGTCTTCTATTGGCTGGGCTAAGCAGGTATCCCATGGTGCACTGCTCCATATCCCCAGATCTAGTTTGCTGCAATACTCATTCGTACCCCATGCATACACAACATCCAGATAAAAGAATAAGCTAAAGTAAGGGGAACTCTGTAGATAGAAACCTAACCTCCAGATCCTCCAGGAAGGGGGGGAAGGTGGGAGGATAAGTAAGAATGTGAGGCGAGATGGACTACATACATCGAACGTTATGGTGAGTACATAATTTCTTGATGTTATGTAGTCCTATCTCGCCTACATTCTTACCCGTGGGACAACGTCCCTAGCACCTACATCCTGGGTGGCTCATAGGAAGATACTCTTGAGGACTGTGGAGCCAAAGGATGACCTGCCCCTAGAAACCACGTCCAATTTGTAATGAGAAACAAATGTGTGAGGACAAGCCCAAGTAGCTGCAGCACATATATCATCCATTGACAATCTGGCTTGATAGGCTGTAGATGTAGAAACAGCCCGAGTAGAGTGAGCCTTGAACTGAAATGGCAGATCTTTCCCTCCTGCGTGGTAGGCGAAAGAGATGCAACTAGATATCCATCTGATAGGGTGATCTTGGAGACCAGGGACCCCATTTTGTTTTCCGAAAAGGAGACAAATAGTTGATCAGTCTTCCGGATATCTTTTGTTCAGTGCAGATGGAAACGTAATTGTCTGTGTACATCCAGCTAATGAAATTTAAATTCTGCCTTGTTTGAAAAATGAGGAAAGAACACAGGCAACTCAATGGATTGATTAAGGTTAGACACGGAAACCACTTTAGGAAGGAATGAAGGGTTTGGTCTAAGAGAAACCCTGTCCTTATGGAAGATTAAGTATGGAGGTTTGATGGAGAGGGCTTGAATTTCTGAAACTCGCCTTGCTGAAGTGATTGCTGTTAAGAAGGCTGTTTTCCAGGTCAAGAATTTCAATTCACAGGTAGCTGCAGGCTTGAAAGGTGGTGAAGTAAGGGCTTGTAGAACAAAATTGAGATCCCAGGGCATGATCGGTTTGGAGACCGGGGGACGGAGTAACAGAGTACCCTTCAGGAAAGCCTTGCAGAGTCTATGAACCATGAGACTAGGCTCATTAGCAACGTGAAAATTAGAGATCGCTGCCAATTGAACTTTGATGGTAGCTGATGCGGAACCCTGATGGAAAAGCATAGACAAAAACTCCAAGACTGAAGCAATTGGAGCTGTGTAAGGATCAATTCCTTGGGTATGCGCCCAAATAGAAAACCTCTTCCATTTGCTAGTATAAATCTTCATAGTAGATGGCTTATGAGAGAAAGATATGTGAAACACTTCCGGTGAGAATTTATGAAGCCTAACTAACGATGGAAGTGGAGTAGCCAGGCTGTCAACTGGAGGGTCATCAGGGAGGGGTGGAACTGTCCCGACATGTGTGTCAGTAAATCTGGTTGAGGGTCCAGAATCCAAGGAGTGTCCACAATGTATGGTTGAAGAAAGGGGAACCAGACTTGACGAGGCCAGTGTGGAGCAATCAGAATCATTCTGCTTCCCAAGGATTGCGCTTTCTGAATCACCTTTGACAGCAAGGGAAACGGAGGGAAAGCATAAAGCAGACCGGAGGGCCAATCGTGAACCAGAGCCATCCCTGGGTGACTTCCCCTGTGGGGGGATCAGCATGAAGTAGCTGCTGCATTTTGCATTGAGGGGGTTGGCAAAAAGGTCGCAGCAAGGCTGACCCCATCTGCTGAAGATTCGCTCTGCAACTGGGCAATTCAGGGGCCACTCGTAAGGCATCAGAATAGCTCTGCTTAGCCTGTCCGCAATCATGTTGGACTTCCCCAGAATATGCATTGCCACCAGAAACCGTTGGGAAGTTACTGCCCACTGCCACACTCGCATGGCCTCTCTGCACAGGGGGTAAGACCTGGTTGCCCCTTGCTTGTTTAGATACCACAATACTGACATGTTGTTCGAGTGTATTGCAATCGTCCCTAGAGGTAGAACACTCTGAAGTGCCTGCAACGCAAGTAACATTGCTCACATCTCTAGGATGTTGATATGCAGATGTATCTTGTGTTCTTGCCACGTGCCTTGGACTGTCCTGCCAAGATAATGCCCCCCCCACCCCATCTGGGAGGCGTCCGTGGTCACTGTGGCAACCGGGATGGGTGGAACGAAGGGCCGTCCCCCATCCAAATTATTGGTGCAAAGCCACTAACTGAGGTCCTGTTTGCATCTGTCCGTGAGCACAATGGGGTGAGAAAGTGGAAATTTTGGAGAGACCATTGAACAAAGAGGAGCCATTGGAGAAGTCTCATGTGCAATCTCGCTAGAGAGACCAACATAATTGTTGTTGCCATGGTCCCCAGGAGTTGGAGCACCCATCTTGCCTTCACTTTCCTCAGGGGCATCAGGATGTGTATCTGTTGTTATAAGACTCTGATGCTCTCCTGCGGTAAAAATGATCGCATTCGAATGGTGTCTAATTCTGTGCCTATAAAGGTGACACACTGCGAGGGCAACAAAGCAGATTTTTCTCAATTTAGTGTTATACCCAACTGTTGACATAGAGTGATGGTAGCATCCCTGGTTTGGACTAGTTGATGCCTGGTGGAGGCGGTAAGGAGCCAGTCATCCAGATACAGAAACACTTGGAATCCCTGACGTCTCAAGTGAACAGTCACCACTGCCATACATTGGTGAACACCCTGGGGGCTGTGGTGAGGCCAAAGGGCAGGGCTTGAAACTGGAAATGATTGGCTCCCAGCCGGAAGCGTAGGTGACTCCTGGATGCCCTGTCCATTTTCACATGGTAGTAAGCATCCTTGAGGTCGATGGAGCACATCCATACCTCCTCTCCCCAACAATGGGAGAATCGATTGTAGTGTGACCATACGGAACTTGGACTTCTGTACATAGTTGTTCAGTTGGCTGAGATCTAATATGGGTCTCAGGTCCCCGGTTCTTTTCGGCAACAAAAAGAATCTTGAGTAAGTCCCTAATCCGATTTGGTCTGAGGGGACACGCTGGATGGCTCCTTTTCCTAGCAGCTTTGAAACCTCTGAAGCTGCTTGATCCCTTTGACTGGGTGGAACATCTGGGATTTTTCTGTTTGAAGGGGGTTCTGATGTAAACGGAATGAGATAACCTCCGGAAATTATCCGTAATACCCATCGGTCCTGGGTGATGCTTTTCCAGGCTTCCGGATATAATGAAATTCGACCCCTGACTGGCTCCGGATAAGCACAGCCGGGCACTTCCTCAGGAACGAGAGTAGGGAGAACCGCGAAAGGAATCGCGGTCTCCCTAATTGCGGTGGCCCCCTCTGCCTCTAGGGCAGCGTCTCCATGAATAACCCCCCCTCCTCTGCCTCTGGAGGGGGACTCACCTTGTGCGGCAGGAAAAAACCTCTGTGATTTCTTGAACCACATCTCCACCCCCCCCGCTCGGCCTTGGGGTAAGGCATAGAAGGAAGGGAAAAACGGACCCCTACGGCAGACAGGGTCTTTCCCTCTTGCTCGCACCTGGTGAGGGTGTCTTTCACTTTGGTTATGAACAAAGAAGAACCATCAAAGGGGGCGTCAGTGAAGGAAGACTTGAAGGCCTCCGTGAAGTGACACAGGCGCAGCCAGGATTGCCTTCTAACGGCGACTACTGAGCTTGCTGCCCTACTTGCACCCTCGGCTGCATACGAAATGAGCTGCATGGAGGAGTTGACAATGGAATTGAGGGTAGACACCTGGGCATTAACCGTCTGGGCCACCGCCTCAGGGACGTTACCCGCAAGAGTATCTCCTAACTCCTTGAGGAGATCTCTCTGGAGCGGAGTGAAATGAGACAGATAGTTCAGCGACCATAAGGTAAAGGTTGCTGACGAGAGGGTAAGCTTCCCATACCAGTCCATGGTCCTAGACTCCTTGTTAGGAGGATGGACGGAGGAAGAAGTCTCTGCTACTTCCTTCTGAGTGGCTGCCGCCACCACCATGGCATCTGGCATCTACAGGGACACCTTTGGACAGAAACACCTTGCCCTGGGGAGTAGAAAGAAACTTGTTGGGACGCCTGGGTACGGGCTCCACAGAATTAGAGTTTCCCACACCGTTCGACAGATCAAATCAAGGAGCTCGTCGAAGAGTGGGGACACCCAGGAGGCGGAGGGCTGAGCACCAAAGGCCTTAAGGAATACCGACTCCTCCTCGGAAGAGGCTTTGGACAGCCAGTCACCTCTTTGTTTCAGTATCTCCAGGATGTCGGAGAAGGAAACCTCATCAGAGGATGACTTGGGGGACCCCTCCAATTCCTCGAGGTCAGTATCAGAGGTGAGGGACTCATCCTGGGAGTCTATGTGCTTCCTCTTGCACGTTTTCTTTCTAGGGGGCTCCTCAGGCACAAACTCTGAAGGGCCCTCAGAAAGTTGGGGACCACTCGTGGGGGTATCCCTAGGCCTTGGTGCTCTGCTGTCCATGGATAGGTGGTGGTCAGAGGCTCTCACCGGAGTGGTGGTTGACAGAGTGACAGTCCCACCTGATGTAGCTGATGATCTGGCCAGCGCAGTCCGCATGGCCTCAAAGGCAGGCCCCCCCGAGTCCGAGGACCAACCAGCCTCCAAGACCATGATGGGAGTCAGAGTTGCCCGAGCCGAGGCACCGAGAGGGAGACTCGGAACCGAAATATGTCCCGAGATGTCCCCTCGGGCCCAACCGAAGAATCCCGAGTCCCGAACCCAGAGGATGGAGCCGACAGGGTCGGAGCTGATGTCAATACTGATGGAGCCGGGAGGGGCCATCGGAACCGGCCTAGGAACACCACACGGTGCGGAACACTCAGACTCTGAAGACAGAAATGCGCTTGGAGGAGGAATGATCGAAGAAGGTGTCAGGACGGACTCCGGAGCCGACTGGGCCAGAGCTGGAAACAATTTTGCCAAATCCGGTGACTGGAGGAGCCTCTGGACCACCCTATCAACATCCACATCCGAAAGGGTCCTGGAGGATTTGGAGGACAGGGAGGGAGATTGAGATCTCTCAGGAGAAACTGGTCTGAGTCTGGGCTATCGGCTCCAAAGAGGTTCCAATATAATTGGAGCCGACGCCGGTTCCATCAACACCGACACCTCCTGCGGCCCCGAGGACAGTGGCGCCGAGGAGGTCGATGCAATTTTTGTGACTTTCTCCGGAGGCTCCGATGAAGCTGACGGAGCCGGAGATCTCTTTTTTGACTTGGATGATTTAGACTTAGCACTGGGAGAAGAATCCAAGGCCTCTTCGAAAGAGTGTTTCAAGAGTTCCTTTAAGATCAGCTTATTCTTTCTCTCTTGGAGCACTCTGGGACTGAACGCATGGCAAAAACTGCAGGACTCCTGCAGATGAATGGCTCCCAGGCAATAGACACAAATAGAATGCCCATCGGTGATGGACATTTTGTACCCACATTTAGAGCACTTTTGAAACCAGAAGGTTTGTGCTCCTTGGAATCTTTGGACATCTTTCACAACTAACACCAACAACGCAACCTAAAAAACGGTCTGACAAGAAACTCACAGACGCTCAACACCACAAAAAACGCAGGAACCAGTTATAAATTGACAGTACACACACACTAGACACACACACCGAGAGAAAACTATGTCAAAAACCTCTAACTAAAACGGTTAATGACAACAAGGTAAGGGAACAGAACCAAACCTCTAACTTAAACGGTTTAGTGAACAGACAGGACAAAGGACTAGGCCCTCTAACTGAAATGGGCCTAGCCCGAGGGAACAGTTAGCGGGATACCACAAACAAGCACACTACCAAAACCTTAAACAACACTAAAGACAATAGCTATGAAAATAGCTTTTTGATTATGAACAAAAATTTTTCTCAAGACAAGAAAAAGGTACTTGGCCACAGCCAAGAGCGAGACCACGTCCGAGCTACACGAGCGGCAAACGACATCTGGGGATATGGAGCAGTGCACCGTGGGATACCTACTTAGCCCAGCCAATAGAAGACTTCGAGCTAGAAAAGTTGGCCGAGTCAGGACTACATAACATCAGTGTCTCTTCATCAGACCCCAAAGCCAAAGGGTGGTGCATTTAAGAGGAATATGCTACAAATTCTTCAGAGCCTAACGCCTCATTAGAATAACAATCCTTAGGTCTCCTAGAAGGGGTGGAAAACAAGGAAGCAGCAGACAATCCCTCTGGCGATTTCACAGCCATGAGGGCATTGAACAGCCCTTGAGTAAAGTCTTGCTACTCAGAGGATCCTTAGCCACAATTTTTTTTTAAAAGGAGCATCTCCCTTACAAATCTAGGGGGTTCAGGCACTTGCCTAGATTCAGTGAGGGTGCTAGTTACCTCTTCCCCAACTAAAATTTGGGGAATTCCCCTAAGACCTTTGATATAATCAGCCATGGTTCCCCCTCTACATCTGCAGAAGACATATACACAGCCTCAGTGAATGTCTGCCTCCAACTGGATCATGGCAGATGGAACTGGCGACAGCACTGGCTGGTGCATGGGTTCTTCATCCAACCCGAAGACTACGTTTAATGGAAGCTTGACAGCAGTAGATTCACTATGTACTTTTTTCTTAAGAGGCGGCTGAACTTTGTGGTGAATGGATTTGGCCATAGTACTCTGGGGCAATAACTTCAGACACTGTCTTCCCTTTCTACTTATCTGGAAAACCAAACAGCTGTGGAATGTCTTAGGCACAGATGCCTGAAAGAAATAATACAGAATATGGCCGTGCATAGTAACCAAACAAAAAGAGCACTTGTTTATAGGATCATTGTCAAATAATTTGCTACCTGCTCTTGTAGGCCATTTTAAGTCTAGCCAATTTCCCTTTTGTGAGAATCAAACCTTGTAGTTTGTGCTTGTGAGGTAAACAACTTACCCATTACACCAATCTCCCAACTTGTGTCAGTCTTTATGTAGAATCTGCCTCCCACACTCAACATTTCCCCTTCCTGGATGACAAGAAATACAACAAGGACGGGGGAAGGAAGGAACCTCAATGGGGCACTTACATTTTAGAAGGCTTGGTAGGTGAACCATCTCAGTGAATGGCATACAGATGAAATTCAAAGGTAGCATTTGGACAGGAGGCAAAAAAAGCTCTGAGGACTAGGTGTCTGTATATCATATATGTACCTTATACCTTGCACGTAGGACATGCATCTAATGTATAATACTGGGAATGTGTAAAAACTTTGTTATGCTGGCTGACATTAAGCTACCCTTGGCAAGACATCCCAAGAATAAAGAATACTTCAACAGTGATAAGGAAAGACATCTAGCACTATGCTGTTGCCACTTGTCCACATCATGCTCTGGGCAGAAAAAACAAGTGAGTGGCAGTGCTTATGGGGAATTTGATTCTATAGACATTTAATTATAGAGTCAGAATCAGATTTGCTATAAGGACAGCAATACAATGTGATAAGATACAAGAAAATTCCCTCTGTGGTACTTCTTTCTACTGGAAGCAGACCAAACAATGCTGAGACCATCTACAGCAGCAAACTGTGTTGCAAGAAAGATCTGAAGATGGTACTGGCCAACAACCCTCTTTATACCACCTCACACAGTAGTGGAAGGATTCAGCTATAGCTATGGGAGAAGGTACAGCTCTGGAATTTAGGATGGCTGGTCAGGACATTTCAGAAATGAGTGTAATAAAACAGTAATGCAAACACCCAAGTAAACATGTGTCTCTTAAAAAATATCTAAGGCACTCACTTCAAAAGTAGGATAGTCTTCAGGGTTTCACCATTTGCCATAAGGGCATAACACCACAAATAGTAGTTCCACATGTCAACCTGGACCTTGAGATCACATTTGGCTTATACTGCCTTATGAAAGTATATACAGAAAAGAATAGTTGTGTAAAATCTTACCATAACCATAGATGTCCTTCTCTTCCATGTTGCAGTATTCTTACTGTGGGATCCTCTGCCTCAGGCAACCCGAACATCGGCTCCTATGCAAAATCTTAAGCCTGGTTGCTACCTGGTGTGTGTGACATCACACGCAGGGCCATAAACCAGGGGCCTTAAATTGTGACATCTGCATGCATAGACCTCAGAACTGACTGCCCAGTCAGATAGTAGTCTAAGTAATACCAAATGATGCTATCTAGACAGGGTAAATGTAGTGAAGGAGGACAGGTTGGTGGGAAGGAATACTGCAACATGGAAAAGGACATCTATGGTTACGGTAAGAATTTACCATAGTTGCACTATTCTTACTGTGGGAGACTGCCACATCTCAAGTAGGAGGAAGGGTGGTGGAAGAAGCTGCAGAATCCAGGAATCTGTGCAGGACTGCCCTTGCAAATCCTGCTCTGGAGACATGGTCCAATTTGTAATGTTTGTTGAAGGTATGTACTGAGGACCACGTGGCTGCCTCAAGAATGGGAGCTGTGTCCAGGCCTTTGACGAAGGTCCCAGAAGAAGCCACAGCTCTTGAAGAGTGTGCCTTGACCCCATGAGCTAAGTGTTTGCCATGGTAGGAATAAAAGAAGGAAATAGTTTTCCTTATCCAGCAGGAGAAGATTTGTTTGGATACCGCCTTGCTCAGGGCCCTGGGGTGGAATGACACAAAGAGCTGGTTGGACTTTGATAACTTTGGTTTTCTCCAAATAGAACCTTAATTGTCTGTGGACATCAAGGGAGTGGAGTATTCTCTCACTGTCATTCTGAGGGGAAAGAAAGAAGGTGGGTAATGAATAAACTGATTGAGGGACAGCTCACTTTAAGCATGAAGGAGGGATTGGCGTGCAGGGTCACCCTACCTTGTGGAGGATTGGATTGTGTAGGGTGGGGATGCCATTAGTGCTTGTAATTCTGAAACCCTTCTGGCTGAGGTAAGGGCTACTAGTAGGACAATTTTCCATGTACACATCTGCAGAGAAACAGACCTAGCTAGCTCATAGGGAGCAACTGTGAGTTCTTCAAGTACATAGTTTAGTTCCCAAGGTGCAGAAATAGGTTTCTTTGGTGGCCTAAGGTGAAGAACACCTTTTAAGAATAGTTTGACATCCAATATGAAAAGTAGAGGTGGGTCCAGAGGTAAGCAGGCAGAAATGGCAGATAAGTGGACCTTCACTGATGAATATGAAAGGTCTGATTTTATAAGCTCACACATACACAGGCTAAGACTAGAGGAACATCCACTTGAAAGGGTTCCCTTAGCCTTTGGAGAACCTTTTCCATTTGGAAACATAGGACGTCCTAGTATTGTGTTTCCTGGTCTTCTGCAGGATAGACAGCATGTCCTCTGTGTAGCAGTGTCTGAAGGTGATCAAAAGTTTATCACCCAGAGGATTAGGTAGACCATCTCCAGGTGTGGATGACTGAGATCCTTTCTGCTGTGTGAGCAGTCCACCTTGTGGTGCTTGGCCTTGGCAAGAGATTGAAGAAGAGGGAACCAATGGTGCTTTGGCCAATAGGGAGTCACCCTCAAGACTACTGGCTTGTCCCCTGATTTTTAGGAGGACTTTCTGAATGAGTGGGAAGGGGGAGAAGGCATAAAGGAACATTCCCTTCCAAGAGATGGAGAAGGTGTCCACTCTCCAGGCTAGTGGGGTGGGATCCTTGGAGCAGAAAAACTGCAACTGTCTGTTCTGGGAGGAGGCAAATAGCTCTATTTGAGGTGTGTCCCATTTGTGGACAATGTCTAAGAACACATCTCTGTGCAACATCCACTCATGATGCAGACAGAATGATCTGAGGACATCTGCCTGATGGTTGTCCTGAGATGGAATATAGACTGACTGCCTGCAGTGATATGTTGTTCTGATGGGCTAACTCCCATGCCTGCATTACTAGCCTGCAGAGCAGGTAAGACCTGGTCCCCCCTGTTTGTTGATGTACCACATCACAGTTGTCTTGTGTGAAGATTTGTAGAGGTCCTGGTTGCATGAGAGGGAGAAAGGCCTGCAGGGCTAGGTGGACAGCAGTCATCTCCCTCATGTTGATACGCTTTTTCAAGAGGGAGGGCCTGCACCTTGAGGTCATTCATAGTTGCTCCCCACCCTAAATTGGAGGCATCCATGTGTATGGATTGTATTGGACTGGTGGGTTGCAGGGGTAGGCCTGGGTTCTGTTGCACTTACTGGATCCACAACCTCAGTTCTGTCTTCAGGTAGAAGAAGGGTACCTGAACATCCAGGGGTTGGCTGTGTTGAGATCACACATTTTCAGGTACCACTGGAACTTCTTCATGTGGAGCCTAGCTAGTGGTAGCATAGTAATTGTGGCTGCCGTGATGCCTAGGAAGCACATGAACTGCCTGGCTGAGAGGTGGGTGACCAGGAGGTCGTCCTGGAAATGGTTGACTAGGGAAGAGACCTTGTCCTGAGGAAGTAAGGCCTTCACCAAGTCTGTCCTTATTCTGGAGCCCAGGAAAGTTTTGTCCTGTGCTGGAGTGAGGGATGATTTTGCTAGGTTCAGGGTGAATCCCAATCTCTGGGGCAGGGAACATGGAGAATAGAAGGTGATTCCTGAGGGTGACTTCCTCTTCAGCTAGAATGAGGATATTGCCTAGGGAGGGGTAGATTTGAATGCCCTTTGTTCTGCAGTAAGCTATTGCTGGGGCTAGGCAATTTGTGAAGACCCTTGGGGCAATGGATAAACCAAAGGGCAAGGCAGTAAATTGAAAGTGTGAAGAGGGTCCAGTGAAACACAAATACTTCCTGTAGTTTGGGTGGATGGGAATATAGAGGTATGCCTCCTTCAGGTTCAAAGTGGCCATGAAAACTTTGTGTGGCAATAGTGGAAGAAGGCTTTGAAGTGACAGCATTCTGAAGGAAGGGACCTTCAGAATTAGATTCAGAAAAATAATTTAACTGGAGGGTGTTAATTTAATTGTTTTTATTTAATTTTTTGATTGTTACTAATTGTTTAGTTATTGAGTAATATATATAGTATGTGTATTTTGTAAGTTCTTTACTCCTTGAAGGCTAAGGCCGAGATGTCAGAGGAATAAAGTGTGTCTTTTCTTCATTTGTGGATTACTTTGTGGTTGTTTTTCCTTTTGTTGCTTGTTGCTACATTTGGTTCCATGGCTAGTGATCCACAATTGCATCTACCGCGTATTTTTCGAGATAATGTGGATGGTACTCAATGGTCTCTGGATAATTTCCTAACCAACTTTTCGGACCGCTTGGACCGTGGTTCCATCCAGAGAAATGTGGTTGGGAATATGCTTACAACTTGGGAGAAATGGGAGGATGACAGGAATAAACGCCACCCTAATCCTTTCAATAATGTGGGTCGGGAAGCTACCTGTGTCTCTTAATCTTGAAAATAAGTCTGCTTTTGAAGAACTGGAAAAATGTATGTGGAAAGAAACTGCCACATGTTTTAATCTTTCTGGTTTACAGAAATATGCTGATTTGGACATTACACCTCGTGGACTGAGGGTATACAAGGATCCATCTACTTCGTTTGACCTAGAAAAAGATACTGATTTTGCCTTTCATAAACGCTGGGTAACAGCTGCACATAAATGTGCTTCTGAATGGGTTCAAATACTCATTGAATGTGATAGAGTCAAACAGAAAGAATTGGGAAGTAAAATTAAGAAACTGTGAGAATTTATTAACATGTACTTCTGTCCCTATAGTAGATGATTTTTTGTGCAACATTAATACGAAATTAAGAGAGTATGAAACCCTATTATTAGAAAGAAAGAAGGGGAAATTACTCAGAGATTTACGGGACTATGAAAACAGCAAGGCTTCTCTTTCGAGAGCTAATAAAAAGAAGCCACGTAATCACATCCATTTTCAAAATCATGATAGGGATGTGCGGAATTACAATTCTTCCTTCTCAGCCTCAGAAGGCTTCAATACATCTTTTGAAGAGGAGGGGGATTTAAATTCTGAATTCCTTGCACTACCAGCAGCACAACATTCTCATCGGTTCCAGCAGACGTTTCGTGGTGAAAATGCCAACTCGAAAGGAGGTCAACAGGGGAGAAAATGCCAACGAGAAGCCCAGGGACAAGCACAGAAAGAACAGTATTCGCAAGGGGGATATAAGAGAGGTAAATGGTGGTTACTTGTTTTCTCCCTCCTTGCAGAATTATGTTATTAATCTTTCTGGATACTCGTTTTCTGATCTTGACCTTTCAGTTCTCAATCGTGGACTTAAATTTATTCCTACAGTTGTTTCACGACTACATGACAAAAGTGATGTCTTTAGGTTTTGTAGAAAACTGCACTTAAAAAGCTTTTTTTCACAATGTTAATGTGGATATGAATGTAGTTTCACCTGTGGAAAGCTTTGATTCATCTGTGGACAGTTTTCATACGTGTGATTCTGATAATGTATACAATGCCTATTATAAGCTGGATACCGAGTGCATTAGACCAAAAAGTAATTTCATGCCACCAGTTTTAAATAATGTTACACATTTGACCAACTTATTGAACTTCTCTATTGAAGGTGCACATACTGAGTTTTTGAAATGTAAGTCAGATATTCACTATAATCTAACCAAGAGAGAATGGAAAGTTTTACAAACATTAAGTAAAATGAGAGAAATTGTATTTAAACCTTCTGATAAAAGAAATAAGCTGGTTGTTATGCACTATTCACAATATCTCAAAATGTGCGATTAGCATTTGAACAATTATGTTTATGAAAAGATGGAATTTACTGTGTATAGTGATTCGGTTTTTGAGTATACTGAATTAATCAAGAAGGGTGAGAGATTAGGTTATTTTTCAGAAATGGATATCAAGAAAAAGTTTAATACAGAATCCTGTAGAATGGCTTTTTTCTATTGCCTTCCAAAGATACATAAAAGCCTAACATCACCTCCTGGGAGACCAATTGCTAAAGGATGCAATTATTTTTTTACATAATGTAGGTCTCTTTTTACATAGCTTTTTGTTTTCTACAGTTAGAACCTTAACCTCAAACATTGTCGATGTTTTTGACTTTTTGGATAAAATTAAGGATGTTGAATGGAATGATTGTATGTATTGGGTAACTCTTGATGTTAAGAGCTTATATACGAACATAAGCCACGAGTTTGGCATGGAGGCCCTCAGATTTTTCTGGGTGATTATCCAGTTACCGAATAAATTATAGAACTTATTCATTTTTGTTTGACACATAATTTTTTTGAATTCAATAATAGTTTATACAGACAAAAACAAGGTACGGCCATGGGGGCAGCTTTTGCCCCCATGTACGCAAATTTGGCCACGGGCCTTTTTGAATCTGAATATTTATATAGAAATTCTTTTTTTTGTAAATATGTGATTAGATATTATAAGACGGTGAGGCTTTTGTTGATAATTTTATTTTAGAATTACACAATAATAGATTTTTGTTAGAATTTGATGGTTTTAAAATGGGTGTTAATATTCCTTTTTTGGATGTTATGTTGAATATTAAAGATGGCAATAGACTGGAAACATCAGTTAATAGAAAATTTGATGAGGGTACCCAATATGTGTATGGTGAGAGTTGTCATCCCCCCATACATTAGAAGCCTTACCATATGGTGAAATACTGAGGGTTTCTAGACTATGTAACAATGAATATACTTTTATGTGAGAATTGGATACAACTATTGGGATGTTTAAACGGAGAGGGTATAGTGATGAATTGGTTCAGAGAAGTTATGATAGGTTGTTTAACACAGGTGGTAGGAAAATAAGAAATAATGCACATAAAATGGATAATACAGTTTCCAGCTTTGAAACCAATAAACATTGTGAGGTCCTTTGTTGCTACTTATGGTAGCTTTAGTGCTGAATTGATTAGGTTGGTTAAATTTTATTGGAATTATTTTGTTTCCCTCAATAATGTGGCTTCATGGTTAGATGTCAGGTTAAGATTTTCTTATAAACAAGGGAGAAATATTCAAAATTTTTTGGTGAGTAGTAAATTTTCCTTGCCCTCTGAAAGTCCTGAATGTAACACACTATCTAGTGGTACTTTTAAGTGTGGCAAATGTAGAGCATGTAATTTTATAGTTAGAAGTTTTTCTCATATAAATAATGTTATTTTTAATACATGTAATCATTTTACTTGTAATTCTGAAGGTGTAATTTATGCACTTAGATGCCCATGTAATACATTTTACATTGGGGAAAGTTAAAGGGCATTTAAATCTAGATTTATGGAACATGCTAGGGATATATTGTCAATAAAAAAGAGGAAAGCTCTGTGGCTATGCATTTTAAAAAAAAAAATCATGATAGTAAGAATGAGGGACTGCAAGGTACAGTTTTGGAAAAAATAAGCATGTCTTGCTTTGATACTTATAGTATTAAACATTATTTATTATTTAAGGAAGCCACTTATATTTTAAAATTTGATACTTTGTACCCTCATGGGTTAAATGAAGAATTTAACTGGAGGGTGTTAATTTAATTGTTTTTATTTAATTTTTTGATTACTAATTGTTTAATTAGTTATTGAGTAATATATATAGTATGTGTATTTTGTAAGTTCTTTACTCCTTGAAGGCTAAGGCTGAGACGTCAGAGAAATAAAGTGTGTTTTTTCTTCATTTGTGGATTACTTTGTGGTTGTTTGACCTTCAGAAATAGGTTTAAGAAGGATAGTTATGGGATGGGCCTCCAGGGGCAGTCCTTTTTGGCACCAGGAATAACCTGGAGTAAAATCCTCTCCCTTCTTGGCCTGGGGGACAGTTTCTATGGTCCCTTGGGTGAGTAGCTCTTGGATAACCTGAGGATTAGGTGAAGCTGTTTTTTGGGAGAGAAGGGGATACCCTTGTGGCATGGGTTTTTCCTGCCAGGACATGAAGTATCCTTTTTACACAATTGCCAGAATCCATCAATCTGAAGTGACTTTTTTCCAAAGGGGAAGATAGTGAGAGGCAGGATGAGAGGGGAAGATGGCTGAGGCAGTCATGCATTATTGTTTCTGTCTTGAAACCTGGTCCCCCCATTTGGGAGGCTGAGGAGGGGCTGTCCTTGGGAAGGGTGTCTTCCCGGGCCCTTTTCTGTGCCTGGAAGTGGTGGAGGAGGCTGTAGCAGGGGCTCTTCTGACAAAACGTTTTTGCAAGGTAATTCCTGCAATATTTAGGAATTGGGGAGACCAGTAAATGTTTTAGGTCCTGGAGCGCTTTACTTTTTTCTCGGAGACATTTAAACAGTTCAGCAGACTGTTTGCTGAATAGGAATTTGTTGTCCAGAGGTGCAGCCAATATCTTGGTTTTTAAATCTTCAGGAAGGGCTGTAGCCTAAGCCAGTAGTATATGCGCAGAACAGAAGCTGAAGCTGCAGACCTAGCAGAGGCCTCAGCTGCATCATAGCTGCACTTTATCGAGTGTTTGGCAACCTGAGATGCCAAGGACAGCTCAGATGCTACTTGAGATTTGTTGGGAGAGTCGAGCATGGAGGAGGCCTGTAAGACCAGATCTAGGGCATATCTGATCTTGTGGGTCTGGTAATTGATAGCCCTAAAGGCTAGTGTAGAAGAGGTATACATCTTTTTACCCAGTCTGTCCATGACTTTGCTGTACTTGTCTGACGGTAAGAGGGAAGAAAGAGGTGCGGGTCTTGACTGTTTGACAGGGGCCACTGCAATGACTGCAGGATCTGCCAATGGTAGCTTTATGAGGAAATTGCGGTCATCAGGGACTTTATAAAAATGGTCAGGTCTTTTAGGAGCTGGTGGTTGAGATTCTGGTGTCTGATGTTAATGCAAAAGCATCCAGGGATAGCCAAGAGGGAGGGTGATTCCACCTGGAGTAACTCAAAATACCTTTTTTGGACTTCTGTCATCTGAGTAGCATCCCACTTGAAGTACCCCCTCATTTTAGTTGTTTCTCCAAAGGTAATGTCTTCAGGGGGACAGTCTCCCTCTAGGGTGTCCTCATCTGGGGAGCAGTAGTCCAAGGGGGAAGCTATCTGAGAGGAGTAGGTGACCGTCACATCAGAGGAGGAGGAAGAGGAGTCTTTCTCCTGGTTGTGAATAGGAGGGATGGAAGCAGCTGAGGCTGGCCTGGGGCTGACAGGCAATGTGGGAGCTGTGGATGCTGAAGGCCTAAGAGCCATAAAGGCCTGCAGCAAAGACTGGGAGGACTGCCAATCTGGTTGCTCCTCAGAGGAAGCAGGTAGACGCTTAGTTTTTTGTCTCCTTTTCAGAGGAGTAGATTTAGTGGAGACAGAAGGCCGTTTCAGGGATCTGGCCTGTGGATAAGGAGTTGGATTCCTGGACCGTGGATGGGCATCTGTTGGAGCCTGGTTCCCACTTGACCTCGGCAGAGGCCAACTTTGGGACCACCTCTGAGGACGTGCCTACCGGTGTTTCCGTGGCAGCTTCCCCAAGGGTAGTCGCTGAAAACGCTGTTCCAGCGATTGTCCCTTAACCCCTAAATTGGTGGCTGACGGGATGTCGGATGACAGAGGGACAGAAGTGGTAGGCCTTGGAACTTTGGCCTTTTTAGGCGGTTCTGCCTCAATGGCAGACTCCGGATCCATATGTAGGGTTAAGTGTTTTAACCTCCATTTCTTGAGGTAAAGTTTTAGGGCTGCCAGATGACTATGGACAGTTTTAGGTAAGGGCAACTGGCAGATGCTATAGGTGGTGTGGTAGTATTCCTGGCCTAAGCAGAACAAAGTCTGTGGGTATCTGTGTGGAATTTGACATCTGCACCTACATTTTCCCTTTCCTAGCAGACATCGGCTAAGAAATAACAGCAACAACCAAACCTCAAGCAAAAATACAGGGCTTTCCGCAATGGGGTACTTATCTTTAGACATCTTTAAAATAGTGGAGCGAAGAAATCGATCTGACGTTCAACTGTGGCAGAAAAGTTCTGAGGTCTGTGTGGGCAGATGTCACATTTAAGGCCCCTGGTTTATGGCCCTGCATGTGACATCCCACACACCTGGCAGTAACTTTTGCATAGGAGCCAACGTTCAGGTTGCCTGAGGCGGAGGATCTCACAGTAAGAATACTGCAACATGGGAATAGGAGGGCATCCCACGTTATACCTGCATAGATACCAGTAGAAGAATTCATGAAAAAATTAGGACTGGGATACAGCCCTAGCAGAATGGGGTTTTTTTTGGTAAAATTCCAGGATTGTATTATAATACAAGGTAACAGTCTCATAGCTAACTCAGCAAAGCAACCTTGGACACATTCAGATTCCTACAGCAAAGGATAATATACAAAAACAATGAAGTCAGGGTTAGTATGCAAGCTCACATGATCTGTAGAATATACACAAGGGAATAGAAAAAAGTGCTAAAAGTTATGAAACCTTACTGGCTGATACAGCTGCTAAGTGAGTCTTTTAAGACCTGGATTTGACTTCAGCTTTGGCTGATAGTTCAAAAGGAGACTGCGTTAGATTCTCAAACATGAAATTTAAACCACAAGGAGAAATTGGTTCTTTAAGAAGCTGTGTTGAAAGGAATGCACTGAAGGCCTTAAAATATTTCAAGTAAGCCAGTAAGGAAGAGCAAAGAGCTAGATGAAAGTTAGAAATGGCTGCTAGACATACCTTAAAAAGCTGATGAAAAGTGCCAGAATCAGGAATAAAAATGGGTATAGATCTGGGCTAATAGCCTATCTTTCTGCTGTAGTTCAAACAAGGATAAGCCACCACAAATGGCACAAGTAAAGGATGTCTTAAATTACTTAAAGCTGCACTGACTGGCAATGCCTCAGATGCAGTTTTCTCCACCTACTGCATTATGTAGTAATCAAACAGAAAAGATCCTCAACATTCACAAAGACTGCCAGATGAGACTCCAACCTGAGCTGCAAACGTCCACAAATCAACTATATCTAGGGTTCTCTCTGAAAATCTGTGATGGATTGTCAGTTGCTTCAGGCAGCTGAAGGACAGAAAAGACAATACTAGAGGTGTATATACCAAAGTGATCAATCGTCAAAGATCTTTTCTGGGAGGGATGAGGGGGTGGACTGCTGTTTTCTATTCTGAGGGCTAGCTTTTTATGGCAGCAGTCATAATGAGGCTGGAGGATCTTGCCTGGTCTTCTACGTATAGGTGCTACAGTGTCTGGTTCCTGCCAAGCTTTATGCATATCACCACTACTAACCTCCAGAAACTGTTCTTGTAGGGCTACTGGGTTTGTTGGTCATGACCTCCTCTGCCTCCAACTCAAATTATTAGAAATTTGGGATCACACCTGGAGGGGATACTAGCAAAGCCATCCCCTCTAAATCAATATCAAAGATGGGGGACTCTATGCAGGAAGGGAAACTGGTAAGACTTGTCCAACTATAAGTGGAATCAAAATCAGATACCTTCATTCAGTCTTTGGTGCAGCTTTCCAAACCTCTGCCCCTCTAAAACAAAGAAAATGGCACCAAGACACCAAACTTAGGGAAGTCAAAGTATAGGCCAGATGTCTGTGCGGGTTCCAACAGTTTCTAATGACTGATAAGGCTGCATTCGCAATATCGACAAACTATACAGAGAATCTAGGGACTGAAGAAAAAAAAAACGGACATGAGATTATCCCGGAACAAAATGGGTTGGTTAATGTCTTCATGCAAGCATACCTCTACACCAAGGCTAATAATAGGAATGACAATGGCTTGTGCACAGAAAACTCAAAAACTGAGATGGGTTAACTCCAACAGCAGTCCCAAAGGTAGTGGAGCCAAGGTGCCAATATCAATTTACCAGAGTGAAATCTCTGGCACCATGCAATTCTCAGGGAAACTTGGTGCCAAAGTCACTGGTGTGGAAAGCTGCATCAACACAGAAGGCATGGATAAGCTAAGTGCGAAAGTTAAAAGCATACACGTCAATCTGCTTTGAAAACTGTTGCTGTACATGCAGCTAAGGAAGTGGAAGTAGTAATAGAAGATGACTGGTGGACTTCTCTAGCTACCCAAATCAATTTGTGCCGTGACCCAGTCAACATGAAAGGGACTTTAGGAAGACGTGGTGGAACACATGGGCAGTGCTGAAGATGGCCTAGCTTCTAAATACCCGGAGAGCTCCTCTTATAAATCTACCTGCTCTTTCAAAGTTGCTGATCCTCCAACTACCACTGCCTGTAGCTAAGAAATGCCAGAAGCCTGAAAAGTTTCACTAAATCTATCAAATGTATTGGCACTAATTTTATCTAAAAGAGCTTGAGGATAAACATCTCAGCGGGGAAGACAGTTTCTACATCTATCAAAAACAGCATCATCTGCTTTATTATTGATTTTAAGACCATCAATAAAAACAATACTAATTTTTTTTTTTTTTTTTTTTTCAGATATCGAGTTACCATTCACATGTTCCACCTACCCACTTCCTCCAACACATTATACTTAAGGAATGATGATGATGCAGAGATGGAATTTCATGACCACATTATGGTAATTTCCTAAAACCAAACACCTTAAAAAAATTCAGAACTTTCACCCAAAAAACAAGTCAGTGGTACATTTAAGTAAAATATACAAAAATCAAAATAGTGACCTAAAAGGGGTGGAGAAATGCAGAAAAAATATAGAAAAACTAGCCTGGTTCAACAAATGCTGTCAGCTAAACATTAATAGGGAGGCTCTAACAAAATCCATAAATAACTTGAAAGATTTATAACAAAGTTGAAGAAAACAAGAAGTTATGTACTCAGCAAAATGTTCGATGTATGTAGTCCATCTCGCCTTACATTCTTACCCCTGGGTTCGGAGCTGAACCTCGGCTCTGACTCGGCCATACTCCAGCTCAAAGTGTTCAATTGGCTCGTGGCTAAGAGGTATCCCATCATGCAACAGGCCCATTCCCAAGATCTTTGCTGCAAGACCACACACAAAGAACCCCCCCCCCCAACAGAAAGGACTACTGACATCTAGAGACTACACCTCCAGGTCCTCAAGGAGGGGGGTTAGTAAGAATGTAAGGCGAGATGGACTACATACATCGAACGTTATGGTGAGTACATAACTTCTTGATGTTATGTAGTCCAATCTCGCCTTCATTCTTACCCCTGGGACAGCGTCTCTAGCACCTTGACCTTGGGTGGCTCAGTGAAAAATACTCTTGGAGCACTGTGGAACCAAAGGAAGATCTGCCTCTAGAGACCAGATCTAATTGTAGTGACTAATAAAAGTATGAGGCGAAGCCCATATTGCTGCAGCACAAATATCATCCATAGATATCCTAGCCTGAAATGCAGTTGAGGTAGCCACAGATCTTGTAGAATGAGCCTTCACTTTAAAGGGTAATTCTTTGCCATTGGAAGCATAGATAAATGAGATGCAATTGGAAATCCAACGAAACAAGGTTACTTTAGAAACAGGAACCCCAAGTCTAGTGTCTGAAAACAAGACAAACAGTTGATCTGATTTCCTGAAATCTTTGTCCTATGTAAATAGAAACGCAATTGTCTACAAACGTCGAGCTGATGAAACTTAAATTCTGCCTTGTTAGAAAATTCAGGAAAAAACACAGGCAACTCAATGGATTGGTTGATATTGACAAGAGAAGCAACCTTTGGAATAAAGGATTGGTTCTTAAGAAGACCCTGTCTTTGTGAAACACCAAATAAGGTGGCTTAATCGATAAAGCTTGGAGCTCAGAAACCCGCTTAGCTGAAGTTATGGCTACCAAGAATATTGTCTTCCATGACAAGAATTTAATGTCACACGTAGCTGCGGGCTGAAAGGGAGTCAAGGTGAGCTTCTGTAATACAAAATTGAGGTCTCATGGCATTACTGGATCAAAGACTGGAGGTCAGAGTAACACTGTCCCTTTCAGAAATGCCCTACAAATCCTATGAGCCATAAGGTTGGGCTCATTAGCAATGTGAAAGGTAGAAATCTCTGCCAGTTGCACTTTAATGGTTGCTGCAGCTGACCCCTAACTGAACAGTTGAGAAAGAAATTCTAATATTGCCGAAATAGGCGCTGTATAAGGATCAATATGTCTTTCATGGGCCCAAATGGAGAATCTCTTCCACTTACTGGAATAAATCTTCCTGGTAGAAGGCTTGTGGGAAGAAGACAAAATGTGGACCACTTCCGGGGAAAAATCATGAAGCCTGACTAGGGACGGAAGTGGAGCAGCCAAGTTATCAACTTGAGGGTCTGGATGGAGGGATGGAACTGTCCTGACATATGAGCCAGCAGATCTGGATACAGAATCCAGGGATCGTCCATTAGATAGGGTTGAAGGAAGGGAAACCAAATCTGACGAGGCCAGTGTGGGGCAATCAGGATAATTTTGCTTCCCAAAGACTGTGCTTTCTGAATGACCTTTTGATATCAGAGGAAACGGTGGAAAGGCATACAGAAGACTGGAGGGCCGATTGTGAACCAGATCGTCCCTGGGAGTCGCCCCCTCCGGGGGAATAAGGGTGAAGTAGCTGCTGCATTTGGCATTGAGGGGGCTGGCAAATAGATCGCAGCAAGGCTGACCCCATCTGCGGAATATCTTCTCCGCAACATATTTGTTCAGGGACCACTCGTGAGGCATTAGGATAGCTCTGCTCAGCCTGTCGGCAATCACGTTGGACTCCCCGGTATATGCATTGCAACTAAAAGAGTTGGGAAGACACCACCCACTGCCAAACTCAAAGCGCCTCTCTGCAAAGGGGGTATAATTTGGTTCCTCCCTGCTTGTTCAGATACCATACCACTAACATGTTGTCTGAGTGGATTGCAATTGTCCCTAGAGGAAGAAAGCTCTGAAGTGCTTGCAATGCTAATAGCACTGCTCTCATCTCCAAGACATTGATATGCAAATGGGTCTCGTGATCCTGCCACATGCCTTGTACTGTCCTGCCGAGATAATGCCCCCCCCCCCGATCTGGGAGGCATCTGTGGTCACTGTGGCAACTGGAGAAGATGGGACAAAAGGCTTGCCCACGTTGAGATTGCTGGCCTGAAGCCACCAGCATAGATCCTGCTTGCACGTGTTCGTAATCAGAGTAGAATGGGAGAGAGGAAAATGCTGTTGTGACCATAGGGCAAAAAGGAGCCACTGAAGAACCCTCATGTGTAGCCTGGCAAGGGAAACTAGCATGATCGTGGCAGCCATGGTCCCTAATAACTTGAGGACCACTTTTGCCTTGACCTTCCTCAATGGTAGTAAGGCGTAGACCTGCTGTTGTAGAGCCTGAATTCTCTTCTGGTAAGAAGGCCCTCATGAGCACCGTATCTAGTTTGGCGCTGATAAAAGTGACACTGCGAGGGCAACAAGGCAGATTTTTCCCAATTTAGAGTAATTCCTAACCTTTGGCACAGTGTAATGGTGGCATCCCTGGTGTGTAACAGTAGATGCCTGGTGGTGGCAGAAAGGAGCCAGTCATCCAGGTATGGAAACGCTTGGAATCCCTGATGTCTCAAGTGAGCCGTTACCACTGCCATGCATTTGGTGAACACCCTGGGGGCTGTGGCGAGACTAAAGGGCAGAGCACGAAACTCTTATCACCGGAAAATTTTATATTCTTTGTTCTATTTTTCTAGTTTCTTCTAAGATCCAAGGTGATTTTTGGCTTTCTTTCTCTTATGGAGTGTTTTTTCAGCTTTGTCACTAAGTTTTAATGCCATTCCATAACTCTTCAGGCTATCTCCTTGTATCAAGAACAGCAAATATGTTATTTAATTATATCCAATAGTCTTGCGGAATATTTTCAATGTCATATTTTTTAAGGTCTCTAATGATCATCTTATGAAGTTTTACCTTGATCTTGCATGTCAAAAGTTTGTGGTCACTTCCACAATCAACTCATGGTTTAGTCCTTGCTATTAACATTGCAGATTTCCATCTCTGTCCTATGCAGATGTAGTCAATTTGATGTAGATACATGCCATTTGGAAAAGTCCATGTGTACTGGCGACATCTGTAGTGTTGAAAATGTGTATTCATGATTGTCTGTTGGTTTTTGCAAAACTGTACTAAGTTATCACCGGCTTCATTTCCTTCTCCTATGCTGTACTTTCCAACCACTGCATCTTCAGGTGTGCTCCCTACTTTTGCATTCAAGTCCCATGACCTGTAGATCTTGTTTTGGTGTTTGATCTATTTCATTTTGAAGTTGTTCGTAGAACAACTCTACATCTTCCACTTCTGTTGTTGGAGCGTACACACAAGGTGACATTGATCGGCCTTACCTGTAGAAGGACTGAAATGACAATCACTGATAACATAGTTTAGTAGAGTCTTTGATAGCTTATTGTTGAGGATGAATGTCACACAGTTTTTCCTGTATGCTTCATGACCAGAGTAGCAGATCCAATGCTCATTTGACTGAATGTGGGCCTGCCCTGTCCATTTGAGTTCACTATTCCTTAAAAGATCGATTTTGGCTTCTTCCATCTAATCTTTAACAATTTCCAAATTTTCTTAGATCATGCTTCATACATTCCATGTTCCTATGTCAAGAATATCTTTGCAACTTATGATCTCCTTTTTCTGTCCAGCAACACCAGCATCAGGACGACCTAATGGTTCTGATCAGTCAGCTTATAAACACCAGGCATATTCGGGTCTATATTAGATGCATGAAAAGACTTTAGCGCGAACGCTCACATTGCTCATGAGCGAAAATGCCGGGAATCGAAACTGTGATTGTGGGGTCGTGTTACAGTGAGTGGGATATTTGCCCTTTCCTCACTGTAGTGTGACCTCGGATTTAGAATATATAGTTAGCGAGGGGTATGGGGGGGCTCAGCCCCCCACAAAAGCAAGTTCGATTATTGGCATTTCCGCTCATGTGAGCGTTCGAGCTGAAGTCTTTTCGGTTTTAAAATATAGACCTGCATATTCTGGGTGACCATAAGTTACCCTAGAAAGCCTTTTAAAATGACTGTTCCAAAGGAAGCCCTTGCAATGGTGATAGAGTCAGGACTGTAATGCTTTGCAAAGGTATACAGAGAGGACCAAGTGGCTGCTGCAATATTCTAAAGCAGGTTTCATAGAAAGGCAGCGGACGTAGCTTGAGCCCTGACAGAGTGGTGGAAAGTACAGTTGTGTACATTTACCATAAATCTAGATGTTCAAGTGTATTCACTGTTTCAGTCCTAACAAATGGGTTATCCGGCTCCCGGTAGCCCCCAGTCGGCCAGAATACCAAAGGTAAGTAAAAATGATGTCGGTTGCCATTGGTTGTCTAGGACGTGACGGTGTCCGATACAAAAGAAGGCAGCCGACATCACTTCCTCAGTTTATCTTGCCATAACAGTCAGGAGCCCCCAGAAAGTAAGGCTTAAATCAAAAACCAATTTGACAAATAACAAATTAAGCCTGTACCTTAGGAAAAAAGAATAGGAGAGGAACACAAAAAGGGGGAAGGAGGGAGGGAAACCAGGACTGGAACAGTGACTACACTCGAACATCTACATTTATGGTAAATGTACACAACTGTACTATGATCATGTTTCACTGTTGCAGTCCTAACAAATGGGTTGATTACCAAAGCCCAGAGAAAAAAGGAGGAAGGAACCAACAGCATCAAGGGTTGGAGATAATGCCTTGCAACACCGCAGTGGCAAACCCTGCCCTAGCTCTGGAAAACAGGGGCAAATTATAATGCTTTGTGAAAGTATGAATAGAAGGCCATGTGGCAGCCTACAAAATGTCTTTGTAGGGACACCCCTTAGAAAGGCTGTCGAAGTGGAAGCCGCCCTAGTAGAGTGGGTCCTAACTGCTTGAGGCAGAGCTTTGCCACAGCGTGCAATCCATTTAGAAATGGTCTGCTTAGAAATAGCCTTGCCCTGGGATCCAGGGGCAAAGCTGACCAATAACTGTGCTGATTTCCGAAGGTTCTTAGTCCTGTCCAGGTAAAACCTGAGCTGTCTGTGCACATCAAGAGAATGTAGGATCCTTTCACCTTTACTGCGAGGATTAGGAAAAGAAGGTAGGAAGGTGTATGGACTGATTAGGAGTCAGGCTGGAAACCACCTTAGGCATAAAGGAGGGATTGGTCCTCAGAGAGACTCCCATCTGCATGGAAAATAAAAAAAGGCTCCAAGGCCATCAAAGCTTGCAGCTCCTAAACCCTCCTTGTTGAAGTTATAGCAAAGAGGAAGGTGGTCTTCCAAGAGAGAAACTTTAAATCTGTAGAGGCAGCTGGCTCAAAAGGAGGAAGAGTGAGTTTCTCCAGAACAAAATTAAGATCCCAGGCTGGAGTAGGTGCTCTTCTGGGAGGTTTTAGATTGCAAGCACATCTGAGAAACATCATCTCAGGGGATGAGAGAAAATGGGCTGTTCAAGAGAACAATGAGCAGAGATGGCTGAAGCATGGATCTTGATAGAGGAAAAAGAAAGACCACCCTGAAGCAAACCAGCCAGGTATTCCAGGATCAGAGAAAGGGTAGGTTGAAAATCAGACTCCCCTGTAGCCTGTATCCACTGAGAGAATCCACTGAGAGAACCTTTCCCATTTGCCAGCATAGGATTTCCTAGTGCTAGGCCGCCTGGCCTCCCCTCAGCATGTCAACCCCCTGTTGGGAAAGGGAGGAAGAAAGGGAAGGAGACATACAATGAGCCATGTTGCCAAATGGAGAGACTAAACATGAGGATGTAGAATGTTTCCCCTTTCCATGAACCAAAATATCTGGCTTCAGTGGAAGATGCCAAGGATGAAGATGGGAGAGACTGTGAAGCAGCGGATACCAAAGCTGTCTGGGCCAGTCCGGAGCAATGAGAATAGTCCTTGGACGTTCATCACTGATCTTCACTAATACTCTGGGAAGAAGAGGAAGAGGAGGGAAAGTGTATACAGATAGCAACGTACAAGGGAAGGACAAAGCATCTACTTTACAGGTGCTGCTGTCTGGTGCAAGAGAGAGGTAGCAAATGGTTGTCTGGGGAGGAGAAAAAATCCACATGAGGAATGCCCCCAATGTTGAATGATGCTGTAAGACTGCTCTGTTCAGCTGCTACTCGTGAGGATCCAGGGTTTGCCTGCTCAACTGGTCTGCCAAAACATTGAGCCTTCCTGGAAGAAACTGAGCTAGAAGATGTATGTCCAGGGATGCTGCCATGGACCAAAGATTCATGCTTTGCCTGCACAGGGGGTAAGAGTGAGTCCCTCCCTGCTTGTTGATGTACCACATGACCGTAGTGTTGTCTGTCCTGACAAGCAGTGTCCCTGGAGAAAGAAGATGCTTGAAAGCCAGTAAGGCCTGCTGAACTGCAATCAACTCTTTTAGATTTATGTGCAGGTGCATCTGCTGGGCATTCCAACGTCCCTGTATGCATCTGCCATCCAGGTATGCTCCCCAGGCGTCTGTAGTCAGAACTTGAGAGGCAAGAAGTGTCCGAAAAGGCATGCCTTTGTTTTGTAGACAGGCTGTTGCCCACCATAGAAACTCCGTCTGTAGAGATGGAAGCAGAGGAATCATCATATCCAGGCCCTCTGATTGTTGACACCAAATGTTCTTGAGGTACCATTGCAATTTCCTCATATGCAGTCTTGCATATGGAATCATGAGAATACAAGATGCCATGAATCCCAGAGCTTGCAGGTATTTCCTTGCAGGGAGCTGGGACAGGCTTGCCAAGTCCTTGAAGTAAATTGAAAGAGGTGCCTGCTTCTCCTGGGTGAGATGTTTCATCTGGGCGGCTGTGTTCAGACTCGCTCCCTGGAATGCTATCTTCTTGGATGGTACCATTTTCGATTTTTCCACATTGAGTGTGTAAACCCAGGGAAGAGAGAAGTCTTTACGAGTTCCAGATCCTTTAATAGCTGTTCTTGAGAACTTGCTTGAATCAGACAGTCATCCAAGTATGGGTAAATCTGAATTTTCTTCTGCCTGCAAAAAGCAATGACTGGAGCCAGGCACTTTGTGAAGACTCTGGGAGCAGTAGATAAGCCAAAGGGCAGCGCAGAGAATTGATAATGTTGCTCGCCCACTCTGAAACGAAGGTACAGCCTGCAACTTTTCCTGATAGGAATGTGCAGATAAACCTCTGAGATCCAAGGTTACCAGCCAGGAATCCTTTTCTAGAAGTGGTAGCAACTGATGTAGAGTGAGCATTTTGAACTTTGGAATTACTAGTAAAGAGTTTAGAATGGAAAGATCCAGGATAGGATGCCAGGTGCCTTCTTTTTTTGGAACTAGGAAAAGCCTGGAATAAAAGCTCTGGCCTACCTGCTGAGCAGGGACTGATTCTATTGCTCCCAGATGAGACAGAGACAAAATTTGTTTTTCTACTTCTGCTCTTTGGTTTGGAGGAATGTCCGGGAATCCCTTGGCAGCTGGAAATGTGTGGAAAGAAAACTTGTGCCCTAGGGACACCGTTCTGAGCACCCATTTGTAGTCTGTGATAGTGGCCCAGGCATCAGCAAAAAGGGGCAACCTTCCCCCTAAAGGACTCTCCCGGCAAGCAAGAACAGACAGAAGTTGTCAAAAGTAATTGTGTTTTGATTGAGATGCAGGCTTGGAATTTCCCCCTTTAGAAGTGGAAGCCTGCTAATGCCTACACCTTTGAGAGGTAGCCCCCAAAATGATTTGTAACCTCTAGTCCTGGAATGGGAGAGGTAGCCCCCAAGATGATTTGTAACCTCTAGTCCTGGAATGGGAGAGGTAGCCCCCAAGATGATTTGTAACCTTTAGTCCTGGAACGGTTCTGTCTGCTGGTATCAGGAAAAGTCCAGCTCTTGGGAAGGGTAATTCCTGCTAAAGCAAGGGGGTTGAACTTGCATTAAAATCCTTAACAGTTTGCATGGACTTGGCCTTATCCTCCATCTTCTTCAGTACCTCCTCCGCTTTGCTGCCAAAAAGACCGTCCTTATGCAAAGGTACATCCAAAAGCTTAGCCTTGACAGGTGCTGGAAGAGGCTGTTCTCTGAGCCAAGCGTGCCTTCTAATAACAGATCCAGTAGCCGTAGCGCTGCTGGAGGCCTCAAGGATGTCAAAACCACAATGCAAAGAATACTTACTGACCAGACTGGCTGAATTCAGTAAATTCTGCATTTCCTTACTCTCTGCCAAAAGAGCTACACTTGCTATCCTGGACTTAACGGCCTCCAAGGTGTGCTGCTGGTACTTCAGCATATGAAAAAGACAATCTGTAGCCCTAATAGCGAAGGTGGCAGAGGTATAAACCTCCTTGCCCCACCTATCTAGGTTCCTAGACTCCCTGTCAGAGGGAACAGGATTCCTGGTAACAGTGGCCTTAACTCTTTTGGGGCCCTGAGAAATAACCTCTGGATCAGCCAATGGATTCATGAAAAGAAACCGATGAGAATCAGGGACTCTGTAGTACCTGTCAGGTTTCCTGGGAGAAGGAGGAACAGAGTTTGGAGACGAGGAATTTTCCTGAAAAACATCAACAACTTCCAACACAGGGGGAATATCAAGAGGCCTATGCTGAGGTAAATCCAGAAACTCCCTAATCCGTTTATTGGATTGGGGATAATCCTGACTTTCCCATTTAAAATGTTCTCTGAGGGTATTTAAAGTATCACCAAAAGAGAAATCCTCTGGATGAAAGGCCGAAGGGATGGACTCCTCTCTGCATCTGAATCCATAAAAGGAGAAAAAGCCTGAGAAAATTCTTCATCAGCAGAAATGCTTGAAAAAAATCAGAACCTGAGCAAGACAAAGCCTTAGTGGAAAAGTACAGTTTTGTACCTACCATAAATGTAGATGTTCGAGTGTATACCCTGCTGCAGTCATCACACTTGGGTTATCCTGTCGTCAGTCGGTCCCGCAGTCGGCCTGAATTCCAAAGTCTTGGTCCGGCATCAGTTGCTGTCGCTTCTTCCCTGACGTCAGTGTGCCAGGGGTATATAAGAGGCATCCGACGCCATTTTCTTCAGTTTTTTCTTGCCCCAGATGTCAAGTGCCCCCCCAAAAGGTGGTCAGTAGATAGTACCAATAATAAAAGTTTAGCACAAACAAAACATCCCTCCAGCTATAAGCAAATACACCACAAAGGTTGTATCAGATTTTAAGGTATTGAAAGGTTTTAGTTAGGTCAGAGGGGATGGAGGGAGGGTAACCTGGACTGCAGCAGGGTATACACTCGAACATCTACATTTATGGTAGGTACAAAACTGTACTATGTTCGTGTTACCCTACTGCAGTCATCACACTTTGGTAGAATCCCAAAGCTAAGGATGGGAGGTGGAGTCAAACAGGGTTAGAGGAGGCCCTGCAAAACTGCAGTGGCGAAGCCAGCTCTAGTCTTAGAGTAAAGTGGTAAGTGACAGTGTTTGGTGAAGGTGTGTACTGAACTCCAAGTTGCAGCTTCCAGAATATCCTTGGTTGGCACCCCCCTGAGGAAGGCTGTAGATGTAGCTGCTGCCCTGGTAGAGTGGGGCCTTATGCTAGCAGGAACTGGTTTTCCATGGTGGGTGTAGCAAAAACGTATGCAATGTCCTATCCATTTGGAAATGGTCTGTTTTGAGATAGCCTTTCCTTGTGATGCTGTAGCATAGGATACAAAAAGTTGGTCAGATTTTCTAAAAACCTTAGTTTTATCCAAGTAATAATGTAGTTGCCTGTGAATGTCCAAGGAGTGCAGGAGTCTTTCTCCTTTGTACTCTGGATTTGGAAAGAAGGTGGGTAAATGGATGGTTTGAATTAGAGCCACACTGGATACCACCTTAGGCATAAAAGAGGGGTTAGTTCGTAGAGAAACTCTGTCGATGAAAAATGAGGAAAGGCTCTACTGCCATTAGTGCCTGAAGCTCTGAGACTCTTCTGGCTGAAGTTATTGCTAGCAGCAGGGAAGTCTTCCATGATATAAAATTTAAGTCAGCTGAGAAAGCTGGTTCAAAAAGAGGTAGCGTAAGTTTTTCCAGAACAAAATTGAGGTCCCAGGTTGGTGTTGGTGCTCTCCTGGGAGGCCTAAGGTTTTTGGCCCCTCTGAGAAACTGCCTTAGAAGTGGATGTGAAAATAAGGGAGGATCCGTGTTGTAGTGAGCTGAAATAGCTGAGGCGTGGATTTTAATAGATGAAAAAGAAACCCTTTGTGTAACATCTCAGTTAAATATTGTAGAATCTGAGGTATGTCTGGCTGAAGGGTATTTTGGCCTTTAGCTTGGTTCCAGGCGCAAAACCTTTTCCATTTGAGTAGGCTTTCCTGGTGCTGGGCCTCCTGGCTTCCAGAATAACATCCATAACAGCTTGTGAAAGAGGAACTGGCTGGTTGCTTAGGTGATTTGCCATACAGCCAAATTTAAGGTTTTGAGCTGGCTGTGCAGAATCTGACTGTCTTGCTGTGTGAGCAGATGAGAAATTTGTGGTAAAATCCATGGTGGGCCCTGGGCCATATTCCTTAATCGTGGGTACCAGTGCTGGCGTGGCCAGTCTGGGGCAATGAGTATCATTCGGGGTCTCTCCATCCTGACTTTCAGCAGCACCTTTGTGAGAAGGGGCAATGGAGGGAAGGCATATACTGTCAGCTTTTTCCAACTGAATGAAAGTGCGGCCACTTTCCAAGCTTGATGGTGAAATTTCCTTGTACAAAATTTTGTTAGCTGGTAGTTTTGGGGGCTGGCAAACAGGTCTATGTCTGGGTGCCCCCATTTTTGAGTTATCATTGCAAACACTTGTGGATCCAGTTTCCACTCGTGGGGATCCATGATGTTTCTGCTTAGGTCGTCTGCCAATGTGTTCTTTTTTCCTGGCAGGAATTGAGCTTGTAATTGAACCTGGTAAGCCAGTGCTGTGTTCCACAAGGTCATTGCTTGCCTGCATAGAGGGTAGGAGTGTGTACCCCCTTGTTTGTTTATGTACCACATTACTGTGGTGTTGTCCGTCCTTATTGTAAGCTGTCCTGGATGTAAGAGGTCCTTGAAGGCTGTCAGGGCATTCTGTACAGCTAGCATTTATTTTTGATTGATGTGCAGATTCCTTTGATCTGCAGTCCATATGCCTTGAACGCACCGTCCTACCATGTGTGCCCCCCCCAGGCATAGTCCGATGCATCTGTTGTCATAGTTTGCCTGGCTGGGGGTAAGGTGAAAGGCTGACCCTTGTTGAGGTGACATGCCTGTGACCACAATAGAAACTCCTGTTGAAGGCAGGGAATGAGAGGTATCATTGTGTCCAAGCTGTGGCTGTGTTGAGTCCATACGCTTTCTAGGTACCATTGTAATTTCCTCATATGCAGTTTTGCAAATGGTATTAGTAGTATGCAAGATGCCATGAAGCCCAAGGCCTGCAGAATTTTTCTTGCAGGGAGTTGGGTCTTTGTTGCCATTGTTTTGAAGTATTGAGTCAGTTGTAGTTGTTTGGCGTCAGATAAGTCATCTGGGCCATTGTATTCAAGCTGGCACCCAGGAATGTCATATTTTGTGAGGGCACTAGTTTTGATTTCTTTTTGTTTACTGTGTACCCTAGACAACTTAGAAGGTGTTTTACAAAAGCCAGATATTGTAGGAGAATGTCCTTGCTTTCTGCTTGGATGAGGCAGTCGTCCAGGTATGGGTATATTTGAATTCCTCTTTGTCTGCAGTATGCAATTACTGGTGCCAGGCATTTTGTGAAGACCCTGGGCGCAGTAGATAAGCCAAAGGGCAGCGCAGAGAATTGGTAATGTGTTGAACCTGCAATGAAACGGAGGTATCTTCTGCAATTTTGTCTGATAGGGACATGCAGGTATGCCTCCTTGAGGTCCAACGTTACTAGCCATGCTTTCTTGCCCAACATGGGAAGAAGCTGCTGTAGTGTTAGCATCTTGAATTTGGGTACTTGCAAGAAGGTGTTTAGAATTGAAAGGTCCAGAATGGGTCTTCAAGCATGGTCCTTTTTAGGGACTAGAAAGAGCCTTGAGTAAAATCCTTGGCCTTGCTCCTTTGTAGGTACCAGTTGAATGGCTCTCATGTCCATGAGAGCTGTAATTTGTTTTTGTGCCTCTGCCCATTGATTTTGTGGCAGGTTCGGCATTCCTTTTATCCTTGGGCAAGGTGTGGAAATGGAATCTGTATCCTTGTGAGATGATGTCTAGGACCCATTTGTCCTTTGTGACGATGCGCCAGTTGTCTGTAAAAAGTGCTAATTTTCCTCCCAAGGGAGCTGCCAAGAGTTTTGCTTGGCAGTCTGAGGTTTAAGTCATTGTGTTTGCCTTCTAGTAGTTTGGGACCTGTCTTCTCCTCCCTTCTGTGTTGCAGTGCCCCATTGTTGAGGTTTGTAAGGGATTTGCGCTTGTTCTCTGCCCCTTGGGCGCCTGTATTTACCTCTCTGTGGTCTGTCAGAAGCTGGAAAGGACCAATTGTTTGTTGGCCAATTTCTGCTGAAGCGTGGCAGCTGCACCTGTAAGAAATCTTTGACAGTTTGCACAGATTTTGCCTTATCCTCCGTTTTCTTTAAAACCTCTTCTGCTTTAACCCCAAAAAGGACATCCTGCTGTAAGGGTGCATCTAGTAACTTTGCTTTAACATGATCAGGCAGAGTTTGTTCCTTTAACCAAGCATGCCTACGTATAACAGACCCAGTAACAGCTGCTCTACAGGAAGCTTCCAAGGAATCAAATCCACATTGTAAAGTATGTTTGCCCACCTGTTCAGCTGCATGCAACAGATTCTGCATTTCCTTGAATTTAGACGGTTGAGGGTGCGTGCTCATCTTTTGTTTTATTTGAGACATTAGTAATTGTTGGTATTTAAGCATGTGAAATTGGCAATTTAGTGCTCTCATAGCTACAGTAGCTGAGGTGTAAACCTTCTTCCCCCCACCTATCTAGTGCTCTGGAGTCCCTTTCAGAGGGTACAGGATTTTTAGCCATAGAAGCCTTAGCCACTTTGGGACCCTGGGAGATCGTCTCTGGATCAGCAACAGGGCTTGTGTGAAGGAATTTGTGTGAATCAGGCACTCTATAGTATCTATCTGGTTTGGCTGGAGCAGGAGGCAGAGAATCTGGATTTGAGACTAGATTCTAAGTAAACATAATCCACAATGTCTAAAACTGGGGGGATAGCAAGTGGTCTGTGCTGGGGTAGTAAAAGAAACTCTCGGAGCCTTTTCTTTGAGTCAGAGTAGTCCTGACCTTCCCAGTGGAAATGTTCCCTCATGGTATGCAAGGTTTCCCCAAAGGAATAGTCTTCAGGGGGAGAAGCTGAGGGAATGGAATCCTCAGCATCAGAATCTTCATAAGGGGGAAAGGATTAATCCTGTTCCTCAGAGGAGCCTGAGGAAATAGACACTTGATCAGAGGAGGCATAATCCTCCTCTTGTTTAGGCCTTTTGTCAGGGGGGGGGGGTTGGGAACCCCTGATTAAAGAAATAAAATCTTCAGCCATTTTAAGCATGTTTCTTAGGCATGGGGCCTTGAACTGGAGACTGAAGTGTAGTCTTTTTTGGTTTTAGAGGAGTCTTAAGCTTAGCATAAGATTTTATGGTGAGAGTAGTCGGTCTGAAGACACCTTCTGAAACCGAAAGTGTTTCTACAGCACCGGCTTCTCCTTGCGCAATGTTGTCGGTAGGGCCTAAAGAAAATGGCTGCATCGGCCTGGAACTCTCTGCCAGAGAATCCGAAGCGGTCTGGGGTTCCAATTCTGCGGTAGCCAGGGGCTGCGTAGGCGCCTCACTGAAAACCGGTGAACCGGCGACCGGCCCAGCCGAGGCCTCGGAGTCCGGCTTGGATCTAGGCTGCCTGTCTATCTTTGCGTTTTTTATGCACGCCGTTAGTCGGTTGCTCCGACGGCATAGTGTAATTAAATTTCCTACCGAAGTAGTGTCGTGCGAAATCAAAGCATCGCTTTATAGTTCGCTTATTGAACCTAGCACAAAACCGACAACCAGTGACGTCGTGGTCTGGGCCTAAGCAAGGTATACAATAAGAATGAAAATCCTCATGAGGTATTTGCTTCCCACAAGAAATACAATTGTTAACTTTTTCTGACATCGGTCTGAGGCAAGAAAAGTTTCCCCAACGAGGTACTTAGCTTTATTGAAGACTTCGGATCTGAAATTCGACTTCGAAAATCTCAGGAGTCGGCCGACCGGCACTTGCGAACTGCTTCGGGCACCGCATGGTAAGAAAGACTAAGAAAATGGTGTTGGATGCCTCTTATATACCCCTGGCGCACTGACGTCAGGGAAGAAGCGACAGCAACCCAAGACTTTGGAATTCAGGCAGACTGCGGGACCGCCTGACGACAGGATAACCCAAGTGTGATGACTGCAGCAGGGTAACATGATGAACATCATCCCTACTTCCTTTTAGAAGGAGGAGGCTGAGAACCCCTAATGAGTCAACAAATCATTAGCCATTTTAAGCACTTGGGATTGAGGGGAACGAGAAGAAGCTGGAGTCTGCCTTTTTCACAGGCTTACGAATGGAAGATGTACCTGCAAGCCTGAAGGATTCAGGAGGCCTGGCAACTGCTGAAGTTGTAGCAGAGGTAGAAGGAAGAAGTTTGCTGTCAGAATGCAAAATGGAGGCATTGGACACCGGAGTCAACTTTGTGGCTCCAGCAGAAGAGGTGACCGGCGACAGGTTGGAAGGCAAAATGGAGGCTGAAGGCCTAAGGGACTCTCACTGGTTACTGCTTGACTGACGACCAACCTAACCTCATCCGAGGACTTAGCTTTCTGAGTCCTGTTGCGGTCCTTATCTTTATGTTTCTTCGGAACATCTGAAGCCTGAAGACCGGCGGACGCCATACCAATAAGCTTAGGCCAAACTCCAAAATGCCTAGCCAAAATCTTAGCCCAAAGACAGATAGTACGCCGATTAAAGGAGGCACAGAGATCACACTTGGGAACGTCGTGGTCAAGGCCTAAGCAAATAATGCAATATGAATGAAAATCTCTATGGGGAATGTGCTTTCCACAGGTAAGGCAATTATTAACTTTTTCTGACATTCGTTAAGGCAAGAAAAGAGGATCCCAACAGGGTACTTAGTTGTAGTAGACTTCAACTCTTGCAGTCGGAATCCAACAAAGGTAAACTGCCGACCGGCACTCGTGCATGAAAAGCTTCTGCCTCCACAGTAAGGAAGACTGAGTAAGTGACGTCGGCTGCTCCTTTTGTTTCAGACGCCCTGACGTCCTTGATAACCAATGGCAACAGACATCATTTTTACTTACCTTTGGTATTCTGGGCTACTGGGAGCCGGATAACCCATTTGTTATGACTGCAACAGTGAAACATGATGAACATCAGTTAGTTTCTTGTATGCTTTTTCACAGCAGCAGGAGTTGCAGTTTGTAATTCAGTTTGCTAATGTAAAATTGGAAATCAGAATATGAGATGCATTAGGACTGACCCATTCGATCTGAACCATCCAATCCAGTATTCTCATGTTGAGCCTGTCATGAAGAACCATTTGGATCAAAGCAGCCATTAATCTTAGCACCTTTTTGATGCTGGCTGAAGATCGTCTGTTCTGAAAGAGCAGAAGTGAGACCTCTTCTACTATAGCTGAGGCTCTTTCTTGAAGTAAGCTTGTCGGGTATCAATCCAGAAACCTATGAAAACCAGATCCTGGAAAGGCTGCAGATTGGTATCACCATCGACACAGCCACATTCAAAGAAAGACAGATGTGAAGCAAGTACTGTCTTGCTGCAGCAAACTGCTCCATAGAGACGGCTGCGAGGAACCAATCATCCAAATACAGGAAAATCTCTAGGAGTTGCATACTGGCTGCAACTGGCACCATACATTTGATGAACACCCAGGAAGATGGAGGCTGTGGTGAGATTAAATGGAAGGGCTGAAAAGTGAAAATGACTGGCTCTGATCTGGAAGCCTAGACACCTTCTGGATGCTTGCGCTATCTTTATAGGATAGACATCGAAGGTCAACAAAATACATCCAATCCCCTACTTGCAAGAACAGGACTGTGAACATCTGGAAGGCCATTCTTCGCATGCCTCCTGAGCAAACAGATTGAGAATAAGTCTAAGGTCCATAGTTTTTTTTTTAAAAAAAAACTGGAATGAAATCTGGATGGTGTCTGATCTGGTGGGACCGCCTCGATTGCTCTTTTGCTGTGGAGAGCTTGCATCTCCTTTGCTGCTGTTCCTTTGACTGGGTGGCACTGAAGGGAACTGGCAAGTCTGGATAGGTGGAGATTTCGAAAAGGGAATAAAGTAGCTTCCACATAGAATTTTTCCTACCCTTGAGTCTGACATTATGGCCATCCATGCTATCTGTGCCGGAGGGTGCAAGGAGAGATGTCCCCTGACTGACATCCTCTGCAGCCAGTCAAATAACCCTTCAAGGATTGTAGGAGCAGTATCATTGAAAGGGTCCTGTACCTCCCCTTGCTGTTCAAACCTTCTCTACCCCAGGGCCAGTAGCCAGACTCAAATTCTCCCCTGCTCCTGAAACCTCTGTCCATTTTTAGCTGGACAACATTCCTCCATTAGGGAGGGTTCCTCTGCCTTCCTCTTCTCTTTCTATCAGAAGTTTGAATCAAACTCATCGACACTGACTCAATGGGAATAATCCCTTTGACTACCAACTTAAGGAAATTAGCCAACATGCAACAGATAAAACCTTTACAAGTGGGGCAGTCACTGTTAGGATGCAACACTCCTAAATAAATTAAACATAGTTCACTTGAGTCCTAGAGAGACAACTTATGCCCAAAGAACTTGCACTTCCTAAACCCTGCTTACCTTCTTTTTCCATAGCCACAAAACTAAGAGATCACCAAGGTGTTGTCGCTTAGAAAACAGTAGAAAGACAGAAGGAATGGTTGTGGGCACAAATAAATAACTTGGCAGAAAGAGGGAATAAAGTGAGATAGTATGAGTCAAGACTGAAGGAAAATCGGAGGGAAAACAAGATACCACTATGAAAAGGCGATTGTCAAAATAACAGAAATACCAAGTTCACTATCTGATAATAAGAAAACTTTCAGAATTATTTCAGTTAGTTTTTCTAGTTACTTGAGCTCAGAGATGATGCTGCTGTCTTAATGGTGGCAATGAGACCTACAGATTCACCAGCAGAGAGGGATTATGAGTACGAAGGAGCTTGATGAGGTTGCCATCACTAGTGGGCAACAAGGGCACTAGCTCTACTGCTCCAGTGTCTGGACAGGACCCGAGAAATACGGCTATCAAACCGCACAAAAAGGAGCTTGGGTGCACCTCTTAATCCTTACAGTAAAGCAGTATACAAGATCTAGAGAGAAGGGGAGCATGATGCATTATGGGAGCTAAAGCGGCAGCTTTTGAACCTGGGAGTTTTTAAGGTGCCAAGCAATTACTGCCTGCAGCTACCAGTCCTACTTTTGATGAGAACTAACTGGATCATGTAAGATCAGTTATTTCCATTCAGTGGACTGGGTGATCCCAGCACACAGAACTGGCAATCAGTATGCCTTCTACAAGACAGACCTGAAAGAAAATGTACAACAGCAATGACCTGAAAGGAAATCTATAATAGTAATCAAATTTAGTCTGTTTCTCAAATAAATTTAAATAAGCTTCCTTCTGCCAGTAGAGGGTTGTCAAGATAAACTTCATAATGGCTTCACAGTCCAAACTCCTACAGCAGAGTAATAGTTTACACAGGTCTTATTAGAAGATTCTGCTCTCATACTGGAAAAATTATAACAAAAGTTTACCTATCTTTCTGAGCAAGGTAAATGCCAACTGAAAGAGCACTCTGAAAAAAGTTAGAGTAAAGTAGGTACTGCTTAACAGAGCAAAGACAGAAAGACAAAGGATATAAAATGGCTCCTTCGAATGTCTGCAAAATGTTTCATTCTAATATGAAATTTGCAGTATGTGGTGCACTAAATCCAGTATGATAACGGTTATTAATTCAGACAACTGTTGTTCAGTTGTCCAATACTCTTACTACCTGCTGGCGGAAAATACCCCTAAGCACAAATTTTTAATTTAATGACTAGCTGCAAGAACTACAAAAATGTAACAAAATATGGTTCAAATCAAAATATCTCCAGGGTATTAAAATGTCAGTCAACTGTATGTAACTGTGAAATGCAGTCTTACTTCACCACTGCCTTTAAGCACTCTTGCTTTTCTTCCGTTCCAATTACAGACTTCATGACAGATAACCTTACTGAAATGCATTTGTGGAAATGAGACACCAGAAGAGTAACCCCATTCTTTTAATAAATAAATAAAATCAAATGAACATATTACAATCACTGGGACAAGTTTATTCACATGAAGTAAAAAATGAAACCGAAGAGGGAAATCAAAAGAAATCAACATCTTCTGGAGCATCCAGGTCTCTGTATTCAATAATGGCTCTGGGGTCACCTCTCATCCTGAAATAAAAAAAAAAAAAAAAAACTTTACTAAAGAGTACTCATTTTATAACAGCTTCTTCTCTAGTGGTATTTTATCAACATTTAAGCGTGTACTAGCTTCATGGCTTTATGGCAAATGCTAGATATGCACTAGAGAGATGTTCTTCCAGACATACGAGTTTCCATCTAGAAAATAATGTGGTTAACTTTTCCTTATCAGTAGCACATGGGGTAAAGGGATGAAAAGCATACTGTGTGGGACAGCTTTAACAGAGAATTTTTCTCAAATACATTCTCACAAACCTGGTCTGTATTACTGTAATATGAAAACATAAAATGGTAAAGTACACCACTTAACAGTAACATTAGTCTGAAAACTGCAACTTACTAAACACACACACACGTTGGAAACATCTACAATTCCCCTTTGAGCAACTGGGGTTAGTTTAAAAATGCTGCATTTCCTGAACCACTGTGCTAAGTTTTACTTTACAAAGTGCTGTTAAACACGTAACAAAACCTACAATACCAAGGTTGTAAGCAACTGAGAAAATATTTAAACCACTATCTAGCATTATAATGACCTCGCTAAAAGAATTTCTATAGCGAGAGACCTGTTAATAGCATACTGTACTGGTAAGCAAATGTTAATCTACCAAAAGAAGTCTCTCAATTACTTCATGTAATACTGGAAGGGAAACCAAACAACCAACACACACACAGACACACACACACAGACACACACCAGTGGAGGAAAAAAGATCCTCAGAATAATGCATATTTTCATCAAGGCTCCAACTAGCCCTTGGTTTAAACCTGCACTTGACTCCCCTGGGCTCCACCAGAGGCAAATAATGGGAGTGGCTCAACTCACCCCTACCCCTCTAACAAAACCATAAAGCTTAATAATTTAATCAGATTTTTACAGTCTAACAATCTGACATCTAGGCAATTATCCAAACTAAGGGGATTAGTGGCCTAGGTGGACAACTTACCTTGATGATGGTGAATTTGCTTCTTACAAGGCTTACTTCTGCAGCAGGTAACCTACGTAACTCAAGCAGTCTTAACCCAAGGCAGCTACAAGCAGAACAAGTGCTGCACTGTTACTGCCAAGCACTGCAGATAACCGCAAATAAAGAACCCACCGCTTTAGAAATACAGGGAAAAGAAAGCAAACAAGTTATGACAGCAGACCAAGCAAAATGCTGTTGCGAAAACCAGGTCTGGACATAGGCATGTCTAGGCTGCAATATTTGGTTAAAGAAAAAAGTTGCCAGATACAAGACCAAGTAACACTACATAGACATCCTGTAAATACGCAACTTAAAAAGCAAGTCCAAAGGGGCAAAAATGAATTTCTCCTTGCAATTCTGAACAGTACAGTGTGACAATGGCCCTGAGCAGCCAAAATACTTAAAATGAAGTTTTAAAAATGCACCATCCTCAGCATTTTTACTACCTGATGGATTTGTTTTCAGCATGGGACATCCAAAATAATGCCATCATTCCAGGTAGAAGGCCATAGAGAAGAACGCAACGCTTGCTGCTGCTCTCCAACAAAAAATAAAGGTAGATGAGCAAGTCTGAGGTAAACTAACATTAGCCTGACTATGGGTGGAAGGGTGCTCAGCTCAAAGTTAGATCAGGTGTCAGACTCACAGTAGCACAAATTCCTACTGCAATAACTACTACTACAGGTATCCACAAGAACACTATGCTAGTGTTAAAGAAAGCAATTGTGTACAGTTTCCATAAATGCAAATGTTTGAGTTTATTTACTGTTGCAGTCATAACTGATGGGATTTCCTGCTATGGAAGGCCTTGGCCGGCCTGACTACCGGAGAATTTTCTCCTCCTGAAGCTGGACAATGCCCTGACCAATGTCAAAATGTCTGGGTATAAAGGGAGTCAGTTGGCACCATTGCCTTAGTGGTTTCTTGTCCCCATCAGCAGCCCCTAAGGTTAAGGACCTAAGCACAAACTCTAGAGAACATACAGAACAAGAGGAGGGAACAACCTAGAAGTAGAGAATAACCACCCCAATCTCATGGGACAAGAGGGGAAGGAGGGATGGAAAGAATACTGCAACAGTGAATACACTAAACATTTATGGTAGGTGTAAACTGTACTGCTCGTTGTGTTTCACTGTTGCAGTCATAACTGATGGGTTGACTCCCTAAGCTGAAAAGAGGGTGGATGGAAAATAAGAGGAAAGAATGTTCCGCAAGATAGCAGCTGCAAACCCCACTCTGGACATGGAGAAGGTTGGAAGGTGATAATGTGTGGTGAAGGTATGCACAGAGCACCATGTAGTGGATTCCAAGATTTTCTTAGTGGCCACCCCTTTGAGAAAGGTAGTAGACATAGCAACTAGCCTTTGTAGAGTGTGACCTCACAGGGTCTAGAGTTTCTTTTCCGTGATGGCTGTAGCAAAACAAGTCACAGTGGGAGATCCACTTGAAGATTGTTTAGAAACCAGTCTCCCCTCAGATCCACAGGCAAAGGTCACAAAAAAGCTGGTCAGACTTCCTGATGCTCTTCATTCTGTTTAAGAAGTAATGCAGTTGCCTATGCACATCCAAAGTATGGAGGATTCTTTCGCCCTTGTTTTGAGGGTTAGGAGAGAACGTAGGCAGGTAAGATGGTTTGGTTTAGAGAGATTTCTGTAACCTCTTAAGGCATAAAAGAAGGGCTGGTCCCAAGACAGACCGTCAGGGAGGAAAGTGATGAAAGTTCCCACACACACAAAGGCCTGAAGCAATGGCTAACAGGAAGGCCACCTTCTAGGTAAGTAATCTGATGTCCACGTAGGCAGCTAGCTCAAAAGGATGGGAGGGTGAGCTTCTTCAGAATGAAAATGAGATACTACTGGGGAACAGGAGAGGTTTTCCTGGAGGTCTAATGTGTATTATCCCTCTCAAAAACTGCTTCATAAGAGGTTGGGAGAAGAGAGGGGGGAGTAAGTAGGCAGACGAGCTGAAATTGCTGAGGCGAGAATTTTAACAGAGGAAAAAGTAAGAAAGTCCTTTGTCAAAGTCTTTGAAAGTATAAAAGGATCAGAGACATCTGAGCTTGAAGAGGGCTCTGTCCCTTTTGCTTGCACCATACTCATCAAATGGAAGCGATTCAATGTGAGATTTTCTTGTGCTAGGTTCTCCTGGCTTTTAGAATGCCCAGGACTGGTTTGTCAAGGGGGTCAAGGTATCATACACGCTTGTCAGTTTGAGTGCGCTCTTATTCTGTGTTAATAGGTCCTCTCTCAATGGTGCAGAAACCATGGATCTGATGTCAATTTTCATTCTATCCTCTACTGATGGGTTTGGATCTGATCCCTCGGATGAGACTCTGCCATTGCTAAAGCTCGTGGCAATCAAAATACTCTAGCTTCTTCCTTTCCCATAATGCACCAACCCCTAAGTTACACCAGATCTCGTTTGCTGATTTATGCGAAAGACTTGGTTGACCATAGCTCTCGCGCATTTGTCAGATAAGTGTTACAATCTTTAAATCTAGATATTTTTCTATTTTCTCTTAAATTCTTAAAGTTTTTTCCTATCCCTTACCTGTTCATATATTTAGTACTTTTCAAGTAATATTGTTAGCATTTCTCCCACTTTTTGGACTAGCGTACAGTACGTACCTCTTAAATACTGTTAACATTTACTTTCTTTCTACATTTGTTGTCCCTTTTTACTACCATTGTTGGTAGCTTTTCTATGTCTCTTTCCAGATTAAAAAAAATCTAATTAAATTTTGCCTGTTTTTATACTTTTTGCTATGGCAGAAAAAGGCCCCACTGGGCTTAAAAAAAAAACGCACCAAGTGTGGGCACAAACTTCCCATGTCTGATGCCTACACCATGCATGTATGTGTACTGTCTGGGACCGTTACAACTTCAAGAGGATTGTTCTATATGCCATGGATTCAACCCCAGGGCACTTGTTGAATGGAAAAACAAGCTTATCCTCAGCTTTGGAGAGGTTATATCCGGAGATAAATCTCCTAAACCCAATCAAACAAAAACTTCTCCGAAACATTCTACATCTTCCATGGTTTTGGAGCCTTCCAAGAAGAGAGTCAAGATGGATTAGACCTCACCCTTAGATAAAAAAAAAACTGATTGACCACACTTCCTCGGATCTGACAAAAAGGTATCAGACCTGACTTTCAGCCGTACTACTTCAAGTGTTACTAACCTGATCCAGTGCCCCCACCTTTCTTAGTGCATCACCGACCCAGGCCCCCCCCCTATTGTTTTCACTCAATTTTCCTGAAGTTTGATGGATGAAAATGTGGAAAGAGTGATACGGAAAATCCTCTAGGTGCAGTGTCTTCGACCACACCCCCACTACAAGTTCCTCGTCTGATTTCTCAAAGTCTCTGGATCCAAGCTGTCCAGATCCATCTGGCTCAGATCTGAAGACAGTAGTATCTTTGGATCTGAAGCTTGCCTGAGTGCTCAGTTCAACTGGATCCAGATAGCTCTCGGAGCCAAAGATTTCCTGTCATATCAGAGGTGTTTGAGTTGACTCGGAAGTTATCTGATCAGCCTCAGCACTGGAGAGCTCGACTCCAGCCTCCACCTCAGGGAGATTGCTTTTGGAACGGGGGAGGACAACAGTCCAAAAGCTTGTCTTTCCGGATATGAGGTCTTCTCTCTCTCTCTGGGGTGGTCTGCCTTCGAGGCTGTGAAAAGGGTTTTGTCTGCCAATAGAAAGGGCAGATCTAACCCCCTCAGATCTTCAGCCTTCTACCTTGATGTCTCTGTGCTTGGAGCTTCATCATTCTTTACGACAGGGACAGCCAGTCCGAGACCACAGGCTTCCCAGCAGGGTATCTCGATTTCTTCCAACACCTCCCCAGAACAACCCACTGAGGAGGTCCCTAGGGAGAAGAAGTGTAAGAGGAAGCACTTGGACTCCCCAGAGGAGTATGTCACAGAAGATACAACTTCGATAACTCAATGGTGCAGAAACCATGGCTACCTCTTGCTTAGAGCATGAGAGGATACCAGTGCTACTTTGGCCAGTCTAGGGCCACTAGAAAGACCCTTGGCCCTTCTTTCCTTATCTTCAGCAGCACCCTGGGGAGTAAGGGTACTGGAGGAAACCATACAGGAATAGGCCTGTCCAAGGAAGGCATCTGTATTCCAGGCTGACCTTGTTTTGGTCCTTGCTTTGGTGATAAAAAAGATCTCTCTGGTGCGCCCCATTTTTTTTTTGGCTATGCTGAAGAAATCCTCCCGATGCAGTTGCCATTACTGAGGGTCTGACAGGCTCCTGCTTAGGTGATTCACTAGCTGGTTTCTCCTGGTAGGTACTATGTCATGAGGTGGAAACCTAGGGAGTTTGCTGTTTGACAAAGGTCCACAGCTAGGCGACAAAATGTAAGAGTGAGTCCCCCCTCTTGTTTATGCTGTACATAACTATGGTATTCTCTTTTTACTAAGAGTACTCCTGGTTTCCATTGGTCTTTGAAGGCAATCAAGACCTTTATGGACTGCCATCAGGGCTTTTAGGTTGATGTATTTGTTTTTAACTAGGGGTCCCATCTGTCTAGAATCTGTAAGTTGTTGTAGTGGGCCTCCACAGGTTATGTCCGAGGCATTATGGTCAGAGTTTGGTCCTGAAGGATGAACCTGAGGGAGCATGCATGGGCCCAACAGGCAAACTCTTTCCTGAGACAAGAAAGAAGTTTCACCCTGAAGTTGAGCAACTGAGAATGTTGGCACCACTAAGGCTTCCTCATATGCTGTCTAGTCAGGGGGGATCCTGAGAATGCTACAGGACATGTAAACCAAGGCACTGAGGAACTCTTTGGCTGTGAAGTAGTTCCTGAGAAACAGCTTTTTGAAGGAGAGGGCTAGAAAGACAACCTTGTCTGGAGGAAGGCTTTCTGAAGAGAGGAGTCCAGCAAAGCCCCAGAAACACAATACTGTTTGTGGGGTTGGTCTGAGACTTTCTGGTATTGATGGTGAACCCCAGTGAAGCCAGGATCTCATGCATAAAGCAGATTTGCATTTAGTTTTTCTAGATCTGTTGCCTGAATTAGGCAGCTGTCTAAGTAGGGGTAAATCTGAATGGCCTTTAACCTGCAGAAGGCTACCACTGGGACTAGGCATTTTGGGGGAAACATTGGTACAGCAGAGAAGCCAAAGGGCAGAGCACAAAACTGATGATGCCTCACACCTGCTCCGATGTGTAATAACCTCCTGTGAGATTTTTCTATGGGGAGGTGGAGGTAGGCATCCCTTAGATCTAAGGTTACTCTAAGTTTTGGGTGGTTTTCCTTCTTATGCCTATGGAGATCAACCTCAGCATGACTGGTGGATTACATAGTACGTGAAGGCCCTAGCAACTCACTGAAGGTTTTAGCTAAAATCCCAGCCCTACGCTTATTCTACTGTTAAAGCAAGCACAGAACTGGCAGTAAGGTACGTCGAGTTCTGGGCCCAAACGAGTTACACAAACGTAGTGAAAGTCCCCGTGTGGTATCTGCTTGCCACAGCAGAGACTAACTTTTTCTGACAACTGTCAAGAAACATAAGAGTAGCTCCTCAACAGGATACTTGGCTTTAGATGTCTTCTTTCTCTTGTGTGGAGTGACCAAACTTGCTGACTAGCACTCTGCTTTGGGCTCCAATGGCAAGAATGAACAGGGGTTATGGTGCTGGCTGACTTACTTTATAGCCAGACATCTTGATGTCGGTCAGGGTGTCCTTCGGCTTCAGGAAGAGGAGAAAATTCTCTGGTAGTCAGGCTGGCCAGTGACTTCCATGACAGGAAATCCCATCAGTTATGACTGCAACTGTGAAACGCAAAGATCACCTCCTGGTTTCCTGTCAAAGGAAAATGGCTCCCAACCAAGTACAGTTGTCCAAGGAACTTATTGTAACTGTGGTTAGATGTTCCAGTATATTCACCGCTGCACTCATCACTTCTAGGACTCCTGTGTGCAGAAAGCGGACAACCAGACAGACTTCCAAAGCTCTACCTTTGCCTTCCTGGCTTCAGCAGACTCTCTCTCACTCTTATGTTAGGACATCAGTAAAGAAAGGGTAAAGAGTTCTGCAGACAACAATGTCTGATCTTTCTTGCCCCAGGACTACTTCCTAGAGTACAAGTGGGCATAAGGACTTACCCATGTGAGGGTAAGTATTCACCCGCAAGGCCACAATCACTCAGTGCTCTAGCGGAGTTGGAAAAAGGCTGCAGCCTGGTGGGGAAATAAAGGAAGGTTACGGTAAACTTAGTACCCAGCCCAACCTCAGGATGTCCCAGCAGAATAGAAAAGGAAATGCAAAAGTGAATATACTCACTCAAACTTATACTATTTTAAGTTTCTTAACACAACTGTAATATGCTCTCTGTACTGCTCACTGCTGCAGCAGTATGGAATGGGTCTTGGCATGGCCTGGTGCAGGTTTCCCATTAAATGAGCAGCAAAAAAACAAAACAATAGTATGTCCATTTGAGTTTGCTCAATGACAAGGCCATCACCACCTGCTCTTTGGAAAGAGCAAATAAAATATATACGCATACATATATATATATATATATAAGGTATTTCCCTAGTTCTCTGTAGATAGAATCACAGCTGTCTGTAGATAAAGCATGCAGGGTTTCCCCTTATTCTGGAGTGTGAAAAATCTGATTTCAGAAGAGCTTCATCACTACTTTGGGCATAGAGATTGAGGTTGTCTTTGGGGAAGATCTTTTAAGTATTAATGACTGCACCTGAAATTCTTCTAGCAGATATCACGGCCACCAAAAGCATCATCATCCAGGAAAGATGCTTTAACGGAAACGAAACAGTGGGTTCAAAGCTGCCAGTCCTAAGGTGGGGGGAATTTCTGTATCAGTAGTCTTAAGATGGAATACCTCCTTTAGGAACTGCTTGACTAGCAATACAGCATAGAAAGGAGGCTCTAAGGGTAAGAAAGATGACATAACTGAAACATGCACCTTTAAAGAGGCACAAGAAAGCCTTGACTTGTGAAAGTATGAAAAGGCACAGAAGCAGAGGTGCTCTAGCTGACCTAGGGTCCAGGCCTGGAACAAGACACCATCGGGAGATACTTTGCTAGGTACGACTCCTATGCATTTAATTTTCCCTTCCTAGCCTCCCTTATGAGCAGTACATCCACTGAAAACATGCGGGTGGATAAGATGACTGCTAAAGGAACTGTGCTGTCACAGCCTTACAGTTCTGAGATTGGTGTGTACTAACAACCCCTTGTGTCAAGGGGTCCTTTCCCTGAAGTTGCAGCATTAGCTCTAACCTAGCTAAACTTAGAGAGAACCAGTGTTGCCTGATCCAAGAGGGCACTGTTAGAAGCATTTTTGGACTCTCCTTGATTTCTGGCAATACCCCGGGGGTCAAGAATATTCAAGCAAAAGCACAGAGAAACAGACTTGTCCATAAAGCTGAGAGGCATGTTGCCTTTTCTCTGGGGAATCAAAATGTTCTACTGCTGGCACACCACTTGTGGGTCAGAACCAAGAACGCATCTCTATTCAACATTTGTGAGGATCTGACTGTGACCTGCCAGCCTGATTGCTAAAATATTTTCCTATGATGGGACATAAGGTTCTAACTCCTGGCATTTCACTGCCACTCAGCAAAGTATGAAACAGTAGTTTGCCTCTACCTACTGATATAAAACTGCACTGTGGTGGTGTCTGAGGATGAGCAGGGTATCCCAGTCTAAATCTATTTAACTTTTTTTAGTCCTAATAATACAGTTGTAATTTTTTTTTACATTCTGCTTCCTCACATTTCATCCCACATGCCCTTGATAGTACAGTTAAGAACCATTTAAGAGCATTCCTTCCTCGGATGGTTCAGCTGAAGGATGTGAACCGTTTAACCTTAATCCTAGAAAGCAATGCTGGGGTTATAGGCAGACAAGCTAAGACAACAGATAAATAGGCTTTGATAAAGGAGTGAGCTAGACCTCATAAGTAGCTCACACATGTTCAACAGACTGCTATTAATACCTACTGGAAAGGGGTCCCTGTTCTTTTTGTGACACCATATGGAGAATCTTTTCCACTTAGCTATGTAAGATTTTCTAGTAGTAGGTTTTCTCGCCTCCTGGTGCACCTGGAGCACATTCTGAGAACTGGTGTCTGAAAGGAATTAAATTCTCATCACCAAGAAGGTCAGGCTGAGAGCCCGAAGGCTGGGTTGCATTGGTGAGCCTTCATTCTGCTGGAGTAAGTCCATCTTTGTATGGTGAAGTGATTGCCCTGGGCAGATGGAAAAGAAGAGGGAACCAAATCTACACGGGTTAAAATGGTTGTCACAAGATTTCTGGCTTATCCTTTTGGATCTTCAGGAAAACATTTGGGAAGGCATATAGAAAGTACAGTTGTGTACACTTACCATAAATGTGGATGTTCGAGTGTATTCACTGTTGCAGTCATCACATTTGGGTTATCCCTGCCAGGGTAGCCCTCGGCCGGCCTAAATAACAGAGGCTTAGTATTTCTGCATCGGTTGCTGTCGCTTGAGGACTGACGTGAGGTCGCCAGTAGTATAAAGTAAGGCAGCCGATGCTCAGTTTTTCTTGCCCTAACCTGTCAGGAGCCCCCAAAGTAGGAGGCCAGTGTGCTATCCATTTGGAAATGGTTTGCTTGGAGATGGCTTTGCCTTCTGCCCCTATAGCAAAGCTAACCAGCAACTGATCAGACTTTCTGAAGGACGTAGTCCTGTCCAGACAGAATCTGAGCTGTCTGTGCACATCTAGAGAGTGAAGAATCCTATCCCTCTTGTTCTGGGGATTAGGAAAGAAGGTGGGCAGATGAATGGATTGGTTGAGAGCCACAATGGACACCACCTTGGGCATGAAGGATGGGTTAGTTCTGATGGATACCCTGTCTGCATGGAAGATGATGAAGGGTTCCACAGCCATGAGTGCTTGCATCTCAGAGACTCTTCTGGCTGAAGTGATGGCCAGAAGGAAAGCTGTTTTCAAGGAGAGAAATTTTAGCTCTGCAGAAGAAGCTGGTTCGAAAGGGGGCAGGGTGAGCTTTTCCAAGACAAAATTAAGGTCCCAAGCTGGCGTTGGTGCCCTTCTGGGGGGTCTCAAGTTTCTAGCCCCCCTGAGGAACTGTTTGATCAAAGGGTGTGAGAAAATGGGCTGCTCAGTAGGAAAATGAGCAGAAATAGCAGAGGCATGAATTTTTATAGAGGAGAAAGAGACCACTGTGTAGTAGGCCTGCTAAGTAATCCAGGATGAGAGGGATGGAGGGCTGTGCTGTATTGGCTCCCCTAGCCTGGATCCAGGTGCAGAACCTTTTCCATTTATCTGCATAAGACTTTCTGGTGCTAGGACATCTGGCCTCACGGATAACATCCAGAACCTGTTTATTCAGAATGGCAGATTGGTTCGGGGTTAGGGAATAAGCCAAGCTGCCAAATTGAGTGTCTGCAATGTGGATGCATGAATTCCCCTTCCCTCTGGATCAGGAGGTTTGGAATTTGAGGAAAATGCCATGGAGGCAGTGGGGACACGCTGCGCAGCAAAGGGTACCAGTGTTGTCGGGGCCAGTCTGGAGCTATAAAAATGGTCCTTGGTTTTTCCTCCCTTATTTTGAGCAGTACCCTGGGGATGAGAGGTAGGGGGAGGAAACGCATAGACTGATTGAACCAGGGGAAGGACAGGGCATCCACTTTCTAAGCCATGCAGAGATGCTCCTTGGTGCAGTATTTTCTGAGCTGATGGTTGGTGTGGGAAGCAAAGAGGTCGACCTTCGGGGTTCCCCATTTCTGAGTTATTAGGGTGAAGTTACTTCTGTTGAGTTGCCACTTGTGTGGATCCAGAAGGTTTCTGCTTAACTGGTCTGCCAAAGAGTTGAGAGAGCCTGGTAGGAATTGTGCTAACAGGTGTACTTGCATGGAAGAGGCTGTGAGCCAAAGGGTCATGGTCAGCCTGCATAGAGGGTAGGAGTGACTCCCTCCCTGCTTGTTGATGTACCACATCACAGTGGTGTCTGTTTTGATCAGAAAAACCCCTGGAGAGAGAAGGGGTTTGAAAGCTATCAAGGTGTGCTGCACAGCCATCATCTCTTTTTGAATGATGTGTAGAGGCATTTCCTGAGGGCTCCATTGGCTCTGTATGCACCTGCCATCCAGGTGTGCAACCCAAGCGCAGTCTGATGCGTCTGTGGTGAGGGTCTGGGTGGCAGGGGTTGGGGAGAAGGGGAAGTCCCTTGTTGTGGGAGCATGCTGTTGCCCACCAAAGAAATTCCTTTCTGAGGCAAGGAATTACAGGTAGAAGAGTTTCCAGGTCTTGACAGTGTTGACACCAAAGGCTCTTTAGGTACCACTGAAGTTTCCTCATGTGCAGTCTGGCACATGGAATGAGTAGTATGCAAGATGCCATGAACCCCAGAGCTTGCAAGATCTTCCTTGCAGACAGCTGGGGCCTGGTGGCTAGTTGAGAGAAGTAGGTAGTAAGAAAAATTTGTTTCTCTGGTGTAAGGAATGCCATCTGGAATGCTGCATCCGACTTGCTCCCAGGAAGACTATCCTTTGGGTGGGCACTGGTTTGGATTTCTTTTCATTGAATGTGTATTCTAGGGAGGTTAGTAGTGTCTTTACAAAGGCCAGGTGCTTGAGCAGCTTCTTCTGGCTGGCTGCCTGAATAAGGCAGTCTAAGCATGGGTAAATCTGAATATTTCTTTGTCTGCAAAAGGCAATGGCCAGAGCCAGACATTTTTTTAAAAACTCTGGGAGCAGTAGATAAGCCAAAGGGAAGCGCAGAGAACTGAAAGTGTTTAGATCCTGCACTGAAGCAGAGATATTTCCTGCATGATTCCCTGATAGGAATGTGGAGGTAGGCCTCTTTTTGATCTAGGGTAGCTAGCCAAGCATCCTTGGAGAGCATGGGTAGCAGCTGCTGGAGGGTGAGTATTCTGAGTTTTGGGATCACCAGGAAGGTGCTTAGAATTGATAGATCAAGGATGGGGCGCCAGGTGCCTTCTTTTCTGGGCACCAGAAAAAGTCTGGAGTAGAAGCCTTGGCCTATCTGTTCTGCAGGAACGTGCTCTACTGCTCTGAGAGAGAAGGGAAAGGATTTGTTTTTGAGCCTCTGCTCACTGATATGGTGGTAGATCTGGAAACCCTTTTGGGGTTGGAAGGGTATGGAAGGAAAATTTGTATCCCTGAGACAATGTTCAGAACCCATTGGACCTTGGTTATGGTGGCCCAGGTACTTGAGTGAAATGAGAGTTTTCCTCCTAGGGGTAAGTGAAGGTGGGGCAAAGAGGGGAGGAGGAGGTGAGTCACTGAGTTCTTACCATAAACGGGTGGCTTAGAACTCCCTGGTTTTGAGGTGGAGGTAGTCCACTGCTTAGATCTCTGCATTCTCTGAGGCTGCTCTGTGGGGGGTTTGTTTCCACGGGGCCTACTCGGAGTAGGAAAGGACCAGTGCTTGGAGGAACAATGCCTGCTGAATCTAGGGGGCTGGACTTGTAAGAAATCCTTAACTGTTTGCATAGATTTTGCTTTTTCTTCCATCTTTTTTAAGACCTCTTCTGCCTTAGTACCAAATAAGTTATCTTTGTGCAAGGGGGCATCCAACAATTTAGGTTTGACATGGTCTGGCAGGAGTTGTTCCTTAAGCCATGCATGTCTTCTAATGACAGATCCAGTCACTGCTTCCCTGAAAGAAGCTTCTAGTGCGCAAAACCACAGTGTAAAGTGTGTTTAATTACTTGGCTTGCAGAATGCATTAAGTCTTGTAAATCTTTAGATTTTGCTCAAGCAAGAAGGGAAAGCATTTTTTGTTTAAGGAGTTCCAGGGTATGTTGCTGAAATTTCAGCATATGGAACTGACAATTTAGTGCCCTGATAGCAAGAGAAAATACTTTTTACCCCATCTGTCCAATGCTTGGGAATCCCTGTCTGAGGGTGTGGGATTCTTAGCAGAGGTTGCTTTAATCCTTTTTGGTCCTTGAGAAAGAACCTCAGGGTCAGCTGTTGGATTTTTAAAAAGATATTTGTGAGAGTCAGCGACTCTACAGTACCAGTCTGGTTTTCTGGGAGCAGGAGGAGGTAGGGCCGTCAGGAGTCAAGCTGGATTCAAGGAAAATTGAACAAAGCACAGAAGCGACACGGGGGACGTCATGGTCTGGGCCTAAACAAGTGACACATTAAGAGTGGAAGTCTCTATGTGGTATTTGCTTTCCAAAGGCGAGACAACTGTTAACTTTTTCTGATACTGGTTAGTGCAAGAAAAAAGGATCCCCAATGGGATAAACTTAGCTTTAGAAGACTAACTTCAATTCGGAGATGAAAACTCAGGTAGCGGCCAACCGGCACTCATGCGAACTGCTTCTGCTTCGGGCTCCACGGCAAGAAAGACTGATGTAATGGCGTCAGCTGCCTTACTTTATACTACTGGAAACCCGACGTCAGTCCTCAAGTGACAGCAATCGATGCAGAAATACTAAGCCTCTGGTATTCAGGCCGGCCGAGGGCTACCCTGGCAAGGATAACCCAAATGTGATGACTGCAACAATGAAACACGAAGAATATCAAGGAATGGAAACTGCCTGTAGGAGCAGCTTTTTTCTATGGCTGTGTTCCATGCCCTCAGAGCTAGCCTGCAAAACTGTAAAACTTTGTACCCCTGCTTGTTGAGGTGTCACATGATTGAGCTGTTGTCTGTGAACACTTGCAGAGGGTCTGGTCTCCACTCTTGAAAGATCACCTGTAAGACTTGAATGTGTTCCTTGAGTTTTCTGGCAGGACTACTGGCTCAGAACCATTGTGGAGTCTGTCCAAGCATCCCAGGTCGGATGTATCTGTGTGTAGGTTCTGATCAGGTGTATGTGCTATGAAAGGAATTCCTGTGCTGTACCTCACCACAGATATCCACCACTGCAACAGGAACAGAAGTCCAGGAGTTGGCTGTGACCAAATGGACTTCAGGTATCATTGCATCTTCCTCATATGCAGTTTGGCATGAGGTATCATCTGAAGTCTGGCTGTCATATACTCTATAGCTCTTAATCTTGCTTGTTGAGGTTACAGATAGAGGGAGCAAGGAAGAAAGGCCATCACTGACTGGGTGCTGAGCCTGCAACCTAGGAAAACTATGGAAACCTAAGGGTATCAGGGAAGACATCCTCGGGTTGAGTGTGAATTCCAGTCTTTCCAGAACAGACCGTGAATTTGAGAGGAGTCATTATGATTTCCTTGAATGAGGCCTGAATACGTAGTGTGTTAAGGCAGGGAGAAATTTGTATTCAGTGTTCTGCAAAAAGGCTACAGCTGGGGCTAAGCATTTTAAGACTGGGAGCTGCAGACATGTTAAAAGGTAAAGCTGAAAACTGGAAATGTGATGGAAGAGGTGAAAAATCGGAGAAATCTCTAGCACATCAGATGTACAGGGAAGCATCCTTCAGATCTAGATTGATCAGAAAGGCTGAGGCAGGATGAGGGGAAGCTGTGCCTGAAGAGAAACATCTTGAAGGACATTAACTCTCAAAATGGAATTAAGATGGGAAAAGCCTAGCATAGGTTTTCAAGTTTCCTCTTTCTTGGGTACCAGGAATAATCTTTAATAGAAGCTCTTCCACTGGACTTGAGGCTAAACTGGTTCTACAGACTGCCAAGTGAGTGGTTCATGAAGCAAGGGGGGCTTGAGATGCGACTGATTTGCTGGGGGTGAAGGTATACTCCTCAGTGATGGAAGTTCCTTCCGGGACATTTCTTAACAGCTTCGTATGATTGGCAATACCCACTTGCCTAAGATGATGAATTCCCAGGCTGGGAGGATTAGATGGAGCCTTCTGAAAAGATTGAAGCATGGACCAAAGTCGGAAGGGGAAGCAAAATCAGTTGCAAGTACGTTTGTCTGAAAAGGAAATTATTCTAGCACTGGAGTCCCAGTGACGTTTCTCTTTAAATCATTTCTTAAATGTTTTTCCCTTTTGACAGACCTTTTTGTTCTCTACAAAGTGGGTTTAGAACGGTAGTGCCTGTGGTATACAGGAAATGAGGTAAGAAAAATCTGCTTTAAGTCCTGCATGGCTTTACCTTTTTCCAACAAGGATTTGAAATGTTCAGCAGCCAAAAGGCCAAACAAGGAGGTCCCTATGGAGAGGGGAATGTAGAAGCTTTTGGCGAAACCATATTCTGGTTGAGAGTGAAGGCAAAGCCAAACAAACCTGCAGATGGCCGACCCTATAGTTGCAGCTCTACAGGAAGCCTTTGCAGCATCACATTTGCACTTAATGGAGTGTCTGGCTACCTGTGTGGCATTATTGAGCAAAGATAAAGATAAAACTAGTGTTTAGAAGTTTGAAATTCTGCAAGACTTATTTAGGTTTCCACAAATGGAAAGTAAATACTTGGTCATTTGTTCTTGGTAGTCTTGGGCTTTGAAAACTAGGGTTACAAAGGTAGCCTTTTTTTGCCATACCTGTCCCACAGCCCTACTGTCTATATCAGATGGCAGTACATTGGATATAGGAAGAAGTTTGGTGGGTTTATCAGAGGACAATGACTGCAGTGTCTGCTACCTGATTGTAGACCCTGTCAAATATATTGGATGCATAAGGATGTTGTACATTTGAGACCCGTTTACTATCCCACTCAAAATATTGCATCATCATTCTGGAAATAGTTTCCTCAAAGCAAGCATCACCAGACGCCCCATGTACAAGAAAGCATACATAAAGTTTTGACCGGGAGAGCAAATTTGGGAGGAATACGGCCAGTTAGCCCTCACCTGAATTAGATTCCTCCTCTTTTGATGAAGACTCATGCTGCCTCTTCAGAGGTGGAGGAGCAAAACCATGGGAAGAAAGAAGGAGAATTCAAAGACAGAATGGCTTTATACATGCCTTGAAAGAAGTCAAACTCTTCCTTCTCCTGGGACATCCAGTGAGGAGAAATATTTAGTTTTAGGCTTCCTTTTGATCACGTTTTTCACTTGAATGAAGCATGATGGTGAGGAACCTTGTCAAGAGAGCCAGGTACCTCTACTTGCACAAGGATCTGAAGTATGCCTCTGGATTTCCTTGGAAATAATCACCCTGGGTTCCCCCTTATTTCCCGTGGTGGTTTGAAATTCAGTCTCAGATGTGTGAGTGAAAGATGCCATACTAGCCTCTGGTAGAGGGCACCTTCTCAGAGCTCAGGTATGTGCTGTGGTTCTTACTGCATCTCAGCAGGTATGTCCAAGTCAGATTGGACAGCAGAAGTATCTTGTTTTATTATTTTTTTTAATTTGTTTTCCATGTGAATAGGGTGTTGGAAAAGAGGGTTCCACCATTTTGGAAAGCTCAAGTTGCTGGGTATTCAAATATTTATTAAGGGAAGGTATCTTAGTAGATATTTATTAAGGGAAAGTATCCTAGTGTGAATGGTTTTAGGAACAAACTGTTGCCAACCGTTACAACTATGGTAATAGTGTTCACCCGCTAAGCAGGAATGGAGGCATCTGTAAGGAATCTGCATTCCAATGTCGCACTTCCCTCTTAGTTGACACAAATCATAAGATACAAGAAACGGGTGGTTCCCCAGTGGAGCACTTATCTGACAAAACCCTGACAGTGGTAGTGGCGCACTGCAGTAGACAGACAGACATTAGCAAAGCTTCTCTGCTCAGAGTGGCAGCAAGGCAGTCTGAGGATCCTACACTTACACGTCCACTTATGTACCCCTATGCCCCCCGACTGAAGTCATACGCCAGACATACAGTGGTGTCAAGGTTTCCTGGCTTTGGTTCCCCATCCGGATGTCAGGTTCCCATTAACCCCTGGGCAAGTTTGAATGGTACCTCTAGAATAAGGTGTACCTGGATTATCCACAGAGATCCATTCTGATAGAAAGGAAAACTGGATTTTAATCACCACAGATTGATCATGTTGCAACCATCAGTTTTTGAGGCACCACTGCAACATTCACATATGAAACATTGAAGGCGGCACCATCAGGATGCAAAATGTCTCTTAGCTCAAAATCAAAGAATTCCCTTGCTGTGATACACTCTCTCTGTAACTTGGCTTGGAGGAATTGGGACAGGATAAGGATAGTCTTCTGGTAGAAAGGCATTCTGTCCAACAAGGCCTCTAGAAAAATACAGCCCCTTGCAGGGGTCATACAAGACTTGGAGAGGCTACAGGAGACCCAGCTACAGGAAACATACCATACCAGTGCAAACTGTACAGCCTCCTGACTCTACTTTTCCAAGTCTGCCTGGATTAGGCAGTCATGAAACTAACAATAGGCATATGTGTCCTTGGTCTTTCAAAAGACAACTAATGCAGACAGGTATTTTGTAAAGATTAAGTGCAATATATAAAAAAGCACTGCTATAGTTCCAGAATCACTCAGACTGTTGCCTGTTTCCCCATTTTTTTCTCCCCTCTGGGCATTTGCTTGAGTGCCTAGGCTTCTGGGGAAGGGTCCTAGATACCTTAGCTGGACCCATGGAGGCACACAACTACTGCGCAATGTGGACAAGCTGTGTAACACCATGCTATGGATCTAAAACACAGACCAGGAAAATCCTTCTGATGGCTTTGTTTGCCCCACATTTCAATTATCTTTAAAAAAAAAAAAAAATACACATTTTATACGATGCAGACTAAAATCTAGGGGAAAAAGGAGGAAATATTTAATGCATGGGGTACTTATCCAAAATCTCACTAGAATGACAAGCATGTGCAGCATGTGAACCATGGCAAGAAAGATCTGAAGATGGCACTGGACAACATCCCTTTTACACCACCACCATGACATCTAAGTGGGAGGCTGATGAAACCAAGAAGGTGAAAGCAAGGCTCTGGATGTTGGACTGGCCATCTGGCTCCTCAGGCAGAAACCCAAACATTGATAAGAACAGTAACAGTGAGTATTATAAAAGAAATTTTGAAGTCCTGAGATCTTTTGAACAGAGATGACTGCCATCAAGAGAAGCATCTTCCAAGAGGCACATGTCAGTACAACCAAACTGACAGATTTAAAGGACAATCCCATCAAAGCTCATGTTTCAAGAAGAGTTCTTCTACAATAACCAAAAATGTGTAATCCCTTTATACAACTGCTCACACTTGTCTGCCAGCACTTTCAATCCTTCAAATGAGACATTAAACTGAGGTCCCATCTGCCTGAGATGCTGGTAGCTCAGGTGGATGTAAAAGATCAAACAGCACTTAAAGGGCAAAGGAAGTTCCCCTATGCCTTGGTTAAATATCCCCAGTAGTAGAGACACCACCTCAGGTATCCCCTGAAATGAGGGCACTAGCCTAGTGGGACTAACCTGGTCAACAAAGGATGAATGGAATAGCTGTGCTGGCAGGCTAGAACAGGACTGCCTCAAGTGTATCTAGGAAAGTTAAACATTTCTGTGAACTGCTGGAAAGCTGACAGATTTGCTGTGAGCTGCAAAGTTGGAATCTACTCCAAACTGATAAGTACACTTTTTGCAATTTAATTTGCACTTTGCTGTATTTATACACTTGCCTATTATATTTATAGTGGTGCTGAACTGTTTCTGTGTCTTGTTGTCTCCACTGTGTTTTTTTCTCAGGGTAGCTCAAGCTAGGGTTACCACCTGTCCCTCTTTGCCAGGGACAGTCCCACTTTGGGCAGTTTTGTCCCGAGAAAAAATCTAAAAAAATGACAAATGTACCACCTTGTCCCTCTTTGCAAGGGACAGTCCCACTTTGAGCAGTTTTGTCCTGAGAAAAATCTAAAAAAAATGACAAATGTTCTGAAATTTTAAGGCAAAAACTATTTACTACATTTTCTTTAATAGTTGCATAAAACAGTTATTTTGTATCTGAAACACCTAAACAGTATATGAAATAGCATAAGCAACTCATATGCTACAAGAATAAGCTTTTATTTGGACAAAAACAGTGAAGTTATGTCCTTTGTACTCCCAGTGGGTATGTCTGTCCTGCAAAATTGCACGTTTCTACAAAACATGTCCCACTTTGGGCATTTGAAAAGGTGGCAAGCCTAGCTTAAGCTAGTCTCAGAGAGGGGGTTGTTGAGCCAGACCACATCCTAGCTGTTAGTCATTGCCTGAGGTGTATTTCATTGTAATTCCAATGCAGACTGCATTTCTGTGAACTGCTGGAAAGCTGATAGATTTGCTGTGAGTTGCAAAGTTGGAATCTACTCCAAACTGATAAGTACACTTTTTGCAACTTAATTTGCACTTTGCTGTATTTATACACTTGCCTATTTATAGTGGTGCTGAATTGTTTCCGTCTCTTGTCTCCACTGTGTTTTTTTCTCAGGGTAGCTCAAGCTAGTTTCAGGGAGGGGGTTGTTGAGCCAGCCCACATCCTAGCTGTTAGTCATTGCCTGAGGTGTATTTCATTGTAATTCCAATGCAGACTGCATTTCTGTGAACTGCTGGAAAGCTGATAGATTTGCTGTGAGTTGCAAAGTTGGAATCTACTCCAAATGGATAAGTACACTTTTTGCAACTTAATTTGCACTTTGTTGTATTTATACACTTGCCTATTATTTATAGTGGTGCTGTATTGTTTCTGTGTCTTGTCTCCACTGTGTTTTTCCCTCCCACCCTCCCTGTTGTAGTTTTGTTGTTAATCTTGGTGGCTTTGAAACTGCCCGCCCCTCTTGTAAGTTTGTATTTGGATAGTCCTTCTGGGCCTATCTCATTTTTCACTCAACTGAGTGCAGTGAGATCATATTCTGATTTCAGGCACTCCTACTGTGTACAAAGAGATCATTTGAAAAGGACAACCCCTGTAGCCTCTTAATTTTGTGTTCCCTCGCTCAAAAAAAAAATATATATATACATATGCAGCTGCTCTTACTGTAACTGTCTTAGCTGCTGTTCTGCGTGCTATCTGTTCAGTTGTTCTTACTCTGCACTTATTACTGCTTGCTAGTAGCCTTCTAATTTAATACCTTCTGCACTTTTTTAGTCATTTGTTAATTTAATTGCATTTAATTAAACCGTATTTGCCGTAATATTGATACACGTGTGCTAGTCTGCACTGCATTTGAATTGTATTTACTGATGTTTTAGCTGCTTTTCTGTATTAGAAAAAAAAATTCCTAGCTTGTTTCCTGCCTTTCCTGTAACTTATCTAGTCCAGATACAGACTTGCTGTATTCCAGGACTGTATGTAAGCTCCTGAGCCCCCCCCAAGCCTTTCTGTGTTGGAGGGAAGCCTTCTAGCTTATAAGTGGGAGTGGTAAGCACTAGGTAGCCTATCTACCACAGGAGGAGAGGTTTCTGGCCCAGAAATTATAGTTTATTGGCCGTTTGGGAAGCTCTTCCATCTCTTTCAACCTTCTGATTCAAAAGCCTGTGTTTGTGCTCGTTTCCTGCCTTTCCTGTTACCAGTCTAGTCCAGGTACAGATTTGCTGTATCCAGGACTCTTTTTAAGCTTCTGAGCCCCCCAAGCCTTTCTGTGTTGGAGGGAAGCCTTCTAGCTTATCAGTGGGAGTGGTAAGCATCAGGTACGCCTATCTACCACGGAAAGAATGGGTTTTGGCCCATAAATTGTAGTTTATTGGCCGTTTAGGTAGTTTTCCATCTCTTTCAACTTGCTGGCTTAAAAGCCTGCGTTTGCACTTGTCCCCCACCTTTCCTGTAACTAGTCTAGTCCAGGTACAGATTTGCTGTATCAGGACTCTTTGTAAGCTTCTGAGGCCCCCAAGCCTTTCTGTGTTGGAGGGAAGACTTCTAGCTTATCAGTGGGAGTGGTAAGCATTAGGTAGCCTATCTACCACAAGAGTGGTGGTTCCTGGCCCAGAAATTGTAGCTACTGGCCGTTTGGGCAGTTTTTCCCCATCTCTTTCAACTTTCTGGTTTAAAAGCCGCACTTGTGCTTGTTTCCCACCTTTCCTGTTACTAGCCTAGTCCAGATACAGAGTTGCTGTATCCAGGACTGTTGGTAAGCTTCTGAGCCCCGCAAGCCTTTCTGTGTTGGAGGGAAGCCTTCTAGCTTATCAGTGGGAGTGGTAAGCACTAGGTGGCCTATCTACCACAAGAGGAGTGGTTCTGGCCCAGAAATTGTAGTTTACTGGCCGTTTGGGCATTTTTTCCATCTCTCTCAACTTTCTGGTTTTAAAGCCCGTGTTTGTGCTTGATCCCCACCTTTCCCGTAACTAGTCTAGTCCAGGTACAGATTTGCTGTATCCAGGACTGTTTGTAAGCTTCTGAGCCCCCCAAGCCTTTGTGTTGGAGTGCAGCCTTCTAGCTTATCAGTGGGAGTGGTAAGTACTAGGTAGCCTGTCTACTACAACAGGAGTGGTTCTTGGCCCAGGAATTGTAGTTTATTGATCATTCGGGAAGTTGTCCATCTCTTTCAGCTTTCTGGTTTAAAAGACTACATCTGCGCTTGTTTCCCATCTTTCCTGTAACTAATCTACTGGAAAGCACTAGAAAGCCTTAAACTGATACAAGCCTTCAGGCTTAAAAGAGAGACTTTGGAGTGATTATCAGTTTTCCGTATTTTCTTGCTGTACTTAACTGTTTCCCGCCTAAACGCTGATTTTCCAGCACTTATTGTGATTTAAAAGCTTGTTTTTTTCACATATTGTACTTATTTGACTGCTTGCACTTTTAAAAAGTTGTTTTTTGTTTAAATTGTTTAACTGTTGTAGGCTACACACTGAAGTGCGATAGCCTTTTCTGATCACTTGTAGTTGTTCAAAGCTGTTTTAAGTGTACTTTTTACTGTTTCTGCCTTCTCTTTAAAAAAAAAAATCTTGTTTCCCGCCTTTCTAAGCTAGTACAGTCCAGTTTTCAGGCTAGTGCTGAATTCAGGGCTGTGTTACAAGTTTCTGAGTTACCCATACCTTACTTGGATAGAGGGAAGTTTCTCTGTTCACCTGTGAGAGAGGGGAACTTTGAGCAGCCATCTGTTCTTGGAGGAGTGGTTCCAGCCCAGAAGTTAGTAGTTTAAAAAACACATTTGCACGGTTTTGTGCGTCGGGCAGCACCGGTTAGCTAGGGTTAAATTATTCCCGGCTCCACTAAGTTTCCTCTTCAGATTTTCACTTGAAACTAGTCTCTCAACCTAAGCACTCAAAAAGCATCCTACAGTCCAGCACTTGCTCAGACCTAATAGCAAGCACTAATATACCCCGGCACTTGACTGCCAAGCAGGGCAAGGCTCTTTATCCACCCCTCACCAACCAAGCGACTAAGCAGCTCACACTACTATTCAGGCATGACCAAAGGGGAACTTCAGGTGTACTCTCCAGTCCAGCTGGCGAATCTGGGTATCCTGAGGCAATGTTACAACTGCCTCATGTACACAGACAGCCCTCTCCTCCTACCACAAAACACTAACATATGCGAGAGATGCAATTATACAGCCACACTGGAGGCTAAGGTCTCTCCACCCACGACTGGAACAGACAGTCATGAGGAGAAGGTTAACACTTGCACCACACCTCCAGCTTCACATAGACCTACTAAACCAGCACTGGCAAAAAATACACAAATACACAAAAATCATACTTGGGAGGCTCTAAATAAAAACCTGCAAAAGTATCACAGAGCTCCAAAGCAGACACCCACAAAACCTGCACCTCCCATCACAAACCAGACAACACATAAAACACAAAATCAATGTGCCACACAATCACAGCCCTTAAGGCGAAATAACATACCTAACACACTAGTAATAGGTGACTCAATAGTCAGGCACACTGACGCCCCACTCACTAGGCTGGAAAAGGAGAAGGTTACTGTTAGCTGCCTGTCGGGAGCCAGAATCCGCCACATAACACAAGCACTCAGGTCACTCTAGAACAAGTACAAATATGACTGTCATTATTCATGTTGGTGTGAATGACCTGAGACATACCTCCCTGGACTACATGAAAAGAGACATGGAAGAGCTCTCTGATCATGTAGCCCAGGCGGGTATGACCCTGACCCTGAGTAGCATCCAGCCCTCACCAAGAATGATACCTCCGTATAAAGAAAAAATTATCAATTTCAGCAATTGGCTAAGCTTCTGGTGTCATTCAAAGGGGATCCAGTGTCTGTCAGCCTGGGATGACATGCTCGACAAGCCACGTTCCTTCGCAAGAGACGGCTTGTACCTGTCACCCCTCGGCTTTCGAATACTGGCCAAGGCTCTTGCTGCCCCCATAGTGCCCTTTTTAGGCAAGGCTCAAAATTTAAACCCACCTCCGCAAACAGCGCAAGTAAAAAAAAAATGAGGGTTATGCTACTCAACGCCAAGAGTTTAAATCTCAAAATGCATGTGCTTGAAGCACTCCTAAGTATGGAGAACGTCGACATCTGTGCAGTAACTGAAACCTGGTTCAAGGCTCCAGAGAGCACTCCAGCATTACTGGGCTACAACTCATACCACACATTTCGGCCACAGAACACGGACCGAAACACAAAAGGAGGGGGTGTATCCATATTCATCAAGGATACCCACACCTCCAGGTTAGTGACACAGCATGATACCTCTGAGATCATCCATGTGCAGCTAACATTGGGCAAATCTGCAATGCAAATTGTGGCCTGCTACAGATCACCCTCTGTGACCCAGGACCACCACTCCGCCTTTCTGAAGATACTGGAAAACATGAAGGTCCTACCGAACACCCTGATATTGGGCGATTTCAATTACCCTACCATTAATTGGGAAAATTACTCTAGTATAAACTCCCAGGCTCAGCGCTTCCTGGAATTTATCAACTCAAATGCCCTGGATCAGCTGGTAAACTCCCCTACCAGAGGCCACAACATATTGGACCTGGTCATCACCAACATGGGCGACAGGTATTCAGTACCAGAGGTCAACCAGTCACTGGTTACATCAGACCATAAACTAATCACCCTGGATGTCCACACCCCACCACCACCCCCAATCAAGGAAACCACAGTGAAAAACTATTCTAAAGCAAACTTCACCTTACTTAAGGCAGAGGTGGTAAGTTTCACAGCCCCCACACTAAAGGATAACACTGCCCAAGATGCAGAATCCTTTACAATTGCACTCTATGAGCATCTACAAGGATGCATGGATCGTGCCATCCCTAGCAAAAACAAGACTCACTCCACTAAGAAAAGGAAACCAGTCTGGTGGACCCCTGCCATAAACAGGTTATACAACAAAAGGAGGAAACTAGTTCAGCAAATCCCAAGAAGGAAAGACATCCCTGAGCAGTATCAGTAAGAAACTAAGGTCCCTCATAAAATCATCAAAGGCTAACTTGGAAAGAAAAATAGCCAAGGATTCGAAAGATAACCATGAAGCCTTCTTTAGCTATGTCAAGAATCTAAGTGGCAACTCGCAGATATGCTCTAAGCTAGTGCAAAATAGGACAAAATACACTGAACCTACTGATATTCCCAACATCCTGGCAGATAGATTCAGTGCAAACTTCACCTCCCTCTCACAGGTAAAAACAGCCCTTTCAAAAGCCAAAAACACAGCATCAATGGGGCCAGATGGTGTCCCAGACTGCGTCTTGCATGAACTACAGAACAAACTAACCCCCCGCCTAAACATGCTGTTCAACCTCAGCCTCTTCACAGGCTATGTGCCCATAGAATGGCACACAGCAACTGTTATTCTGCTCCACAAAGGAGGGGCCACAACTGACCCTGGTAACTATCCCCCCATAATCCTGACTAGACTGGTCTGCAAGGCTATGGAGCGCATCATCATGGAACTCATTAACAAAGACATTGGGAACCTCCAAACACTTGACCTGACCCAGTTCGGCTTTAAGGGCTGATCATGCCTACTAAACCTGGTTGACTTCTTCGAGACAGTCACCAAGGCCATAGACGAGGGAAAGGTGGTTCACACAGCCTACCTTGATCTCGCCAAGGTGTTCGACACCATTCCTCACTCGGGTATTATAGAAAAACTCACCAGCCTGAACATAAACCTCTACGTCACAAGATGGGTTACCAACTGGCTTACAGACAGAACTCACACGGTAAGAACAGCAGGCTCCAGGTCCGACTCTAAACCAGTCACAAGTGATATCCCGCAAGGCTCGGTTCTGGGACCCCTACTGTTCGGCACATATTTCTCAGAAGTACAGGCAAACACGGGAGGACCATGGCTAACCAAGTTCGCCGATGACTGCAAACTGGGAGCCATAATTGACTCGCCGGCTGGCACGGACATCCTTCAAAAAGACCTTACTGAGACAGACATCTGGTGTCAAAGTTATGGCCTCAAGCTAAATGCCAAAAAATGTATAGTCATCCCGTTTGGGAAAAACAAAACACCCACGAATTACCACATAGGCGGCAGGCCCATTAATACAGAAGAGGTAATAAGAGATCTGGGGACCCAGGTAGATAGTAATCTCTCCTTTGACAATCATATTGCCAAAGTAGTTAGGAAATCCTTCTATGTGGCCCATCTAATTACTAAGGGGTTCGCATCTAGAAATAAAGAGGTTATAGTGCCCCTCTACTCATCACTCATCAGACCCAGAGTACAATGCCCCATTTGGGATGTACCTCACAAGACACTTCCAACAGCTGGAAAGACCATAAAAGTACCTCACCAAGAGGATTACTGGCCTCAAACATATGTCCTATGCAGCCTGACTGAAAAAACTCCAGCTGTACTCAGTGACATATCGCTTACTCAGAGGTGATCTCTGCCTGACTTACAAAGCCATGTCCAACTCAGAATTGATGGACATGCTCCACCTAAAGAAATCCAAGTCACTGCGAGCCATGCGCTCTAGTGAGCTAAACCTCGCCACAACAATAAATAGAACATGCTGGAGGGAAAGATTCCTGTCACAGAGACTCCCCATGCTTTGGAACAAAATTCCAAACTACATTACGCAGAGCCCCTCACTAACACTCTTTAAGAGAAGCCTTGATGAGTGGATGGGTAACAGAAAATACACCCCTGGGATCACTTCATTGACTCTGCTTGACAGAGGCTCAGTTAATCAATGGGGCGGCGAAAGCCGACACACTCTGGCTAAGCTTATACAAGCCCTCGGGCAGATAGCCTAGTACCTACCTATGAACTTATGAAATAAATGCAAGAAATAGAACCACCAAAACAGCAGTTTGTATTACTGCACTGGTGTCATTTTTATCTTACTTATTTCTGTACTGAAAGTCAAATTCAGAATGATTAGACTGAAGAACACTGATCACAGTTTGCTTGAAGTACTCTACACAACAGTAATACCTGCCTGCTCAAATAGAGCTGCAGATAGGAGTCATGGCAGTGTGTGATCTGCACTCTGCACAAATGAGCTTATTAGGCAGTTCTTTCGGCTGCTCCCGTTAAGGGTTGCCACAGCGGATCATCTGTTTCCATTTCTTCCTGTCCTCTGCATCTTGCTCTGTCACATCAACTACCTGCATGTCCTCTCTCACCACATCCATAAACCTTATCTTAGGCCTTCCTCTTTTCCTGTTACCTGGTAGCTTCATCCTTAGCATCTTTTTCCCAATATACTCTGCATCCCTCCTCAGCACATGTCCAAACCAATGTAATCTTGCCTCTCTGGCTTTGTCTCCAAACCTTCCAACCTGGTCTGACCCTCTAATATACTTATTCATAATCCTGTCCACCCTCATCACACTCAGTGCAAATCTTAACATCTTTAACTCTGCCACGTCCATCTCTGACTCCTGCCTTTTTGTCAATGTCACTGTCTCCAACCCATATAATATAGCTGGTCTCACTACCCTCTTGTAGACCTTTCCTTTCACTCTTACTGGTACTCGTCTGTCACAAATCACTCCTGATACTCTTCTCCACCCACTTCATCCTGCCTGTACTCTCTTCTTCACCTCACTTCCACACTCAACATTACTCTGAACTGTTGATCCCAAGTATTTAAACTCACCCACCTTCACCACCTCTACCCCCTGCATCCTCACCATTCCTCTATCCTCCCTCTCATTCACACACATATATTCTGTCTTAGTCCTGCTGACCTTCATTCCTCTTCTCTCTAGAGCATATCTCCACCTCTCCAGGGTCTCTTCCACCTGTTCCCTACTCTCACTACAGATCACAATGTCATCTGCAAACATCATAGTCCACGGGGACTCCTGTCTGATCTCGTTTGTCAACCTGTCCATCATCATTGCAAATAAGAAAGGGCTCAGAGCTGATCCTTGATGTAAGCCCACCTCCACCTTAAACGCATCCGTCACTCCCCCCTCAGACCTCACAGCTGTCACACTACCCTCGTACATATCCTGTACCACTCTTACATACTTCTCTGACACTCCCGACTTCCCCATACAATACCACAACTCCTCTCTAGGCACCCTGTCATATGCTTTTTCCAAGTCCACAAAGACACAATGCAACTCCTTCTGACCTTCTCTGTACTTCTCCATCAACACTCTCAGAGCAAACATTGCATCTGTAGTGCTCTTTCCTGGCATGAAACCATACTGCTGATCACTAATCATCACCTCCCTTCTTAACCTAGCTTCCACTACTCTTTCCCATAACTTCATGCTATGACTGATCAATTTAATCACTCTGTAGTTACTACAGCTCTGCACATCACCCTTATTCTTAAAAATCGGTACCCAAACACTTTCTCCATTCCTCATGCATCCTCTCACTTTCCAAAATTTCATTAAACAATCTAGTTAAAAACTACTGCCATTTCAGTTAAACACCTCCATGCTTCCACGGGTATGTCATCTGGACCAACAGCCTTTCCATTCTTCATATTAGGCAGTGCTGGTCAATATTTATGACCAAAACAAGGTGGAAATGGGCAGATACTAAAGGTATGCAGGATGAACACTTACAAGACTGAGCCATCATAGAATACCTCCAATCAAATAATGAACTTCTTCGAATTAGAATACATCTGTCCATCTGATGGCTTCAATGACTTCCATTTTAGATAGGAGGTCTGACTGGAACAAAAGATGCAAGCAAGCAGCAGTGCATTCAAGTGTGGGTAGCTGCAACTCAGTTATCGAAAAAAATGTATCAGTTTTACTGGAATAGTTTCCTGCACTAACTTCTTAGCAGCCAGAAAGCAAAAGTTTTGGTCAGTATCAAGTACTAGTTATGCTCTATTTTGAGTTTTGCAGTATGGCATGAAATCATGGAGCAGGGGAATATGGCCTCAGAGTCCAGATCGCTGCAATGAGACAGAATACAGCTAGGATTGAAGATTGTATTCAGTACTGAACATGTTGCTCTCCACTGTGGTCTTCAAAATACTCAAGATTCTCAAGCACTCAGCACTGGAACAGGACTGAAGATATGACTCAGGAAATTCACTAACACATTTACTTTCCTGTAAGGGTAGGGATCCCTGTGTAAGGCCCACTGCTAGATACTCATCATCCTTCTGCACAGACAACAACACTGCATATTGCCAGCATCAAAGACTAGCTGCCCAAATATACAAGAGTTCTGATTTCAGAAATCAGGGAAAAAAATACCTGCAGAGTCAGATGGCTTATGTAGAACCTCTCAGGGAGACTGTTTCCCACTCCACTGGCAAAGCATACTTAAAAGCCAGCAATGTTTACTGCAGGAAGAGAAGACCAGCATCATTAGGACTGGTGGGACCATTACCACTTCAAAGTCTTTCTTAAAAAAAAAAAAAAAAAAAGTCTGGAGAGAGTTCACAAGAAGTGGTGAAACTACACAACCAACACTTCACCATCCTGTGCAACATCTGCACTCACAGGTCTCCTAAATAAATCAGGACTGTGGATACCATCAGATCACTGCTGCATAGTCACCTGGGATCCCAGAAACATTACTTCCTGGGCAATTTGTTGGCAGAATACCTTACTGATAAAAATCAATCCTCTGAATGGAGCTCAGAAGGAAATACTCTGTAGACACCATCAAGGTTTACAGAGGAATAACCAAGACAGAAATATTTCTAGACAGTTCCTTGAAAAGGCCATCAAGCAACAACTCATCCAAAAAGGAGCACATGGCGGTCTTCCTTCTGAACTGCTTCCATTATCACAGTTAACTCCACAGTAAACACTATAGTTGAAAATAAACTAAAATAGCAGACTGAAAATGACTGCCCAGGCAGAAAAGAAAACTCCTGTCTGAACTCCATACACCAGGCAGAAAGCGTTCAAGTCCAGTGGTATTATCTAGGAGCCCTGCAGGAGCAATGGCATAATCCTCCTAGAGGACCATCATCAACAAGCAGATGCATAAAATGTACTTTAAGTATCTGAAGGACGTAAGTCTGTGATCCTAGAGGAACTAGGAACACAATGGAATAACACCCCCCCATCCTTTTTCCAGATACAGGGGGTCTTCTTCAAAAGAGAACTTGACCATGTCAACAGCTCCACCAAGACTTTGTCCCAAATTATAGTTTTCTCTGGGAAAACCTATAAATTCCAGATGTGGCTGCCTACAATCACCAACACAGATGGGCACAAGTTCAACCACTCACTAATCAAAACGGAAATGGGTAGCTTAGTGGGCTTGCAAACCCTTAGGAATGGGCAAAACTACTGTAGCTGCTATTGCAGCTACCGATTCCTCTGATGGACACCATACACTCTGACCTACTCACCACTACAGCAGAGGTTCAGATACGAGAACACCACTGTGGTATAAAAGCAGGGGTTTGGGAACTTGAAGCAAATAGTTTGAAGCAGTTAAGTCCATGAAGGGGACCCAACCTTTGGAAAAGCTACAAAAATACCACTGGATCCAGCTTCCAGTTGTTGCTGCTGTTGAGCAAGGATCTATTTAGGTTTCCTGCAAGCATACTGGGATCTGAGGGGATGTATACAGAGTGTGGAACTCCAGCTGTATCACAGTCTTCCAAGACCTTTAGAGCCAGCTTGCTAAAGTCATAAAACATAGTGACCTCTTACTCTACATAATAAATAACCAAGGTACTTGTCTCTCTGATCATCCTCAGTGTACCTGGTTTGACCTCCATCCTGAAGGACTAAAGCCAGAAGAGCCAACATCTACATTATATGCCTCTGCTTGGCATATCCCTTTTCTGAGTCGTATGCAGCATTGAAGTGGGTCACACATGATCTCCATACAATGTCTGAAACAATTATGGACAGGGGTCACTGGCATTAGGATCATTGGGCTGGGTGGACTTGCAACCTCCTGCTTGTCTCATCAAGAAATCTCGTTTTTGATAAGCAGGATATAATGACTGAGGAAGTAGGAAATGTTACGTTTTCTCAAGAACCACTCAACCTTCCTCAGGTGTGGCCTCAACATGATTACACTAAGGGAAGAGGCCAATGTAAGTCCTAATTCCATAAGCATTCCCCTGGCTGTGATTTCCTCCTTTTAAGTCAGGTTTTAGAAAAGAACCTTAAAATGTGTTTTTTTTCCAGAGCAGGAATAGCTAAACCCACTTCTAGGGGTAGGAGATTGGTGTAATGGTTAAGGTGCTTACCTGAGAAGCACAAGTTGCAGGGTTTGATTCTCACATGGGGTAATTGGCTAGGCTTAAAACGGCCCATGAGGGCAGTTAGCCCAGTGCAAAGCTATGAATCTAAAGCCCAAAAGGATCATGTCATCTATGGCTTCAGGCTGAATTTCAGAAGATGGATGAAAAAACTGACCAAGATTGGTCAACATCAGGGCCAATTATGTGGCCATTGCATGCAGTGAAGAGGGTCTCAGATGAGGCAGTCAAAGAAAGAAGGTAGATGGAGAACCATAACCCTCTGGGAGGTGAACACCGTAGCAATGAATTTAGTGAACACACAGCACAATGGAGTCTTTTAAAAGGAAGGAAACTAGAAGTGTTTGAAGCTCACCCAACATAGGATGAGCATTTTTTTAACTTATAGGAGCTTGTTTAATTTACACAGATCAATAACTGGCCCAAGACCCCCCCCCCCCTTCTTTGGAGTCAGAACAAGTCTGAGAATCCTCTTCCATCTTCCTCAGGCAACTGTATTCTGTGCCACATGAAAGCTGCAAAGTGATTCAAAAGAAAAGCTGGTAGTGCTCTTCCCAAACACATGAAAAGCACCATGTATAAAAGCCCTTTTAGAGTATGTCTTCCATAAGCACACTTGACTAAAATCTTTTCAATGGACATGGACCAAGAAAATGTGGAAAAACTAATACCAAATACAAGCTCAAGAGTAGTTCCTAGTGCCCTTATGAGGGCACCAAGGTGGATATATATGAAGAACAGAACTGAAATCCAGTCTGTATCCCTTAGATACCATGCTTTACTCACCTGTTTGACATCAAGCTGAACCAGTTCTTGAAGTGGGCCAGTCTGACACCAAGTAGGAGAAATAGAAGACTGAAAAGAAGTTGAAGAGGAACAGGGGATGGGAGGACAGTGTGAAGCAAGATTTTGTGCCCTTCCTCCTGTCTTAATGCCTCATTCTGCTGCAACGTCTCACCCACTTCTGTGCAGATGTCCCTTCTATAACATCAGGTACAAGGGCTATAAGGAAGTCAAAGCATTCACCCTTAAGACTGTCCCTGTGACTGCTGCTTTGTTGCATGTATCTAATGCATTAAATTACCTTTATTTGCATGCTTATCCACCCTAAAAACGATTTGTATTAAATTACTAACTTTACCTTTGGAGTTCTAATTCAGGACATTTACTACCACATCTCTTGAAGATTTTACCCAGATACTTAAATGTACTTGGCAGTTTACCTCCCTAAATGCAAGAGTGGCTTAAGTGTACACCTTGTACAAGCTAATCATTCCATTGTTCTACTTGTCAAAAAGTCTAGTACAAATGCAGAGGGCCTGGCAGTTTCCAGAGAGACTACTGTCAGGTCAAGCTAATGCGCTATAGTACAGGTACTTAAATCCCTCTTGCACACTAACAGATCTATCTTCTTCTGAGCTGGCATTAGAGACTCTGGGTTCTAGAATGCAGATTCAGTGGTGTCCTCAAAAAAGACAGTGGCAAACAAGGGGCACTGGCTCTTCAAGTCTATTAAGTCTTCTTACATTCCAAGATTTGTTTACAGCTCCCTGTAAAATGGTTAATGTGTAAGCAGGCCACAGAGGACAATATCTAGAAAGTGTATGACAACTCCTCCCTTTCAAGGTTCAACTTATACAACCAGGAAGAACAGACTTATCTCTGGTGGAGACTGTACTGCTGACAAACTGCAGAGACATAAAACTGATTCCCTGCTAAGCCATGACATACTTTTGCAAATGTCATATAACTGAATAATAAAGATGGCATCAAAAAGGTAAAGGAGCCTGAGCCACAGGCAGAGTCCTGACGTGGGACACTAGTTCACATCTAGATATTAAACTTTTCAGAAGAACCTTCCAGGCTATCTACTGCAATCAGAATATCAAAGGATAGAATGAAATCTGGAAGGACTGGCATGATTCTCAAGGTGAAGATTACCTTCCCAGGTACTTGGGTGCAGCAGAACTTGCAGACCTCGGGAGAAATGTACCAGCAACAAAGGTGCAAATCCCACTGTTTACCTCTGGCAGGAAAAAGAAAGATTACACCAATAAAGGGGCTGGCGGAAGCACAAGGTAGAGCCTCCTCAGGACAACCATTAGGTAGAATCTTTTAGGACTGAGCTTCTTTACAGCCGCTTCTTTACAGCCTCACACACACTGCCAGATTATTACATGACCCAAACCTTTTCTGGTCATTACACATTCTTGGTCTTCTGCTAAAGGGCAAGCCTGAAGGATGGCTGGGCAACTTGCAGTAAGGCCTCTACTAGTTTTTTTTTTTTTTTTGGAGTAGGTAGGCTTTGGGATTTCATACTCTGCTAGTCAAAACTCCTTTCTGAAAGCTACAAAATTATCCTGAAGAAAACTAGTGACGGATCATGTATCAAAGCCCTTTTAACAGAATTGCTCTTTACTAGGCACACTTGATTGAAATCTTTTCAAGGGATAACCTGGACCATGAAAATTCGGAAAAGCCAATAAAGTTTCACAGACTGGTTACCCATTGTTCTGTGGAAGTCACCCTTAAGGGACCCAAAATGGAAAGATCATGCCCACTAAACCAGGTGGACTTTGAGAAGACAATCAAGACAATGGATGAGGGGAAAACAGTGCATACCATCTACCTGGACCTGGCTAAGGCTTCAGTACAATACCCCACTCGGGTACAGTTGACTAACTCAACCAACCACACAAACCCCTACATAAAACTCATTGGATTGCTAGCCAGCTCACAGATAGGACTCAGGAAGTCAGGCTTAGTGAGACCACCTCCATTAAGAAATCCATCACCAGCAGGGTACCTCAGTGCTCCGTTCTGAGACTGATTCTATTTGGTATCTACTTCTCGGACGTAAACGCTAATGTCAAGGGCTTTTGGCTGACTAAGTCTGTAGATGACTGTAAACTGGGAGCTATCACAGATCCCTCCTCATGACAAATCTTACAAGAGGGTCTAACAGACAAATGACTGGTGCCAATGTCACAGACTAAAACTCAATGCCAAGAAATGCATTACAGTGTCTTTTGGGAAAACTGCCACCCAGGCTAATTACGCTGACAACATACTCCCAAGAGTTAACCTAGTAGTCAGGGATCTGGGAACATATGTAGACAGTAACTGGCCTTTCAACAACATGTAGCAAAGGTAGTAAGAAAATCACTATGTCACCCAACTTATAAGTAAGGGCATTCAGGTCAAAGGAACTCATGGTACCACTTTATTCTGCCTTTATCAGACCACCATTCAGTGTAAAGCCCTATTCTGCACATACCTGATCAAACATAAGCAACAGCTGGAACACCCACAAAAGTTCCTTACCAGGAGAATCCAAGGTATAAACATTGCCCTATACGGATCACCTTAAAGCCCTGTTTATATATCCTGTCTCCTACAGGTTATGGAGTCATACAAGGAATCTTCAGATCCAGCTCTGATGGACCTTTTTCACATCTGCAAAACGAACATCACAACCACTAGACTGAAGGATTTATATTTTGCTTGTGACAGAAGACGCTGAAGAGATAAACGTGTCTCAGAAGATCCTCATGTTTTGAAACAGGGTCCCCATCAATGTGAAGCACAGTTCATCCCTAACCCTATTTAAGCTTAACCTTAACCAATAGACTGGAAATTCACTCACCATGTCTGGCCTCCATGTGTCTGACAGAGGCAGACAGTAATGGCCAAACTAACATATCCCCCCTCCACATAACCTCTACAAACTTCCTAACATACCCCTTCCTAATAAATATCCCTGACACACAGGGACACAACTGGAATGGACTTCACAGCTAGGCTTATAAAGACCCTGGTGGTTGTTGGACTAGTAGGTGGTTGTTGGACTAGTAAACAACTTAACTGTGAATTAAAAGACAGTGAACTGAACCAATTATTTTTGGAGTAAAATTAAATAATGGTGTAAACATCTCCTTTTTATATGTTGAAGGTCAGCCTGATGTCTGCAAGAAGTCTGCAAAAGCTCAACTGATAGATGCCCACCTTTGTCAAATCCCTTTGGTAACAATCCCCACAAGTAACTGAAATAACCTGAAGATCAGATTATCAAAGGATGCAATGTATTCAGAAAAGACTGGTATGATTACAAGCTTAGCCATGGCAGAACTGGGTTAAAGGGAGGTTCTCTCGCTGCTCTAAAGGGAGAGAGGAAGGAACCAGAAATTAAAAAGAATGCTGAGCATCAAAACATGCTATAAAGTGGTTAGTGCCTTTTTCCTTTATTGGAGTTGCCTAAACAGATCCCCAGAAGCTTTCCTAAAAAGAAACTTGCCCAGGAAGGGGGTGGAGAAATCAATAGTCTTAACTCATACTTTGATACGAGCCTCAGCAATGTCATCTTATGCAGGCACATGCTTGAGTTTGATGCTCTTACCACAGAATGAAGACCATCAAAATCAGAGCATGCTACAATAAAGTTAATTATGGTCAAGGCTCTTCAATACCTCCAACTCCATAATCAGAAATGGCTGTCAGCTACTTCAATACCTGGTTCACTACAGAGGAGTGGCACCACAAAATGAGGGAAAGTAGCAGAGGGGGCTTACAGCCCAGTGAAATAAGGGTAAAGTTCTGGCCTACCTTGACCAAAGCCTTAAACTTTAATGGGTGGTAAACTGTAGAGTCCCACACATAAGACTGACCTAAGACATGGTGTAAAAAATCTGCCTCTGTATTTTTATCATCAGCCCCCTTTTCCCCATTTTTCTACACGGGGTCGGGGTATTGTGTTAACTGTCGCCAACTCTCTCGATTCAGTGCCACACTCCTGCCTTCTTCAACATTCGTGCCTGACTGTTGCAGATCTTTTACACAATCCAACCACCTCTTTGCTGGATGTCCTCGCTTCCTCTTACCTTCTTCCTCACGAGATTGTCTACTGCTTTTCTACACGTACTCAAACCACCGTAATCTGTTCTCTCTGATCTTTCCAGCAATTGGAGCTACTTTGGCTTCTGCTCTTATGTCCTCATTTCGTCTGACCCACAGTGTGCATCCCTACCACCCTTTTCATGCACTTCATTTCCATCACCTCTAGCTTCAACTGTTCTGCCTTTACTGCCCAGGTTTCTGTACCATACAGTAGTACTGGTTTCAGCACCGTCTTGCTGTCTTGTACACTTTACTTTTCAGCTTCTTTGGCATTCTTCTGTCATAGACTACACCTGATACTCTATGCCAGTTGGCTGCAGCCCCTCTGAGTCTAGCTTTGACCTCTTCATTCAAGCTAGCCTTCTCAACTACCCTTCCAGATACTTGAAGCTGTTACCCTTCCAGATACTTGAAGCTGTTTACCTGTTCCACTATCTTCCCTTCTATCTTTATTCTCACCTTCTTCTGATTTCCCCAATTTGCTGCCATAACTGGGAAAAGCAGATGGACAAAACCACCACCGTCTTATCTGTGCTTAGTTATGTGTGCCTTCAGATTTGCATTCCATTCTCCTATTTCCTATCCTTTGCTGAAGTTCTAGCTCAGAGTCTGCCTGTACTGCCACATCGTCTGCATACATCAGCTTTGTTGATCCGTCCCCTCCAACCTGTTTGCTAATGTAGTCCATCACCAGTATGAACAGCAGTGGGCTCAGAGCTGAATCCTGATGTACACTCAAACCCACTGGGAACCCCTCTGTGAGGCCACTCACTGTTTGTACTTGAGTCACTGGGTCCTTGTACATAGCCTGCACTAATTCTACCAATATTTCTGAGACTTCAAAGCACCGCGGCTCTAGGTGATTCAGTCATGTTGACTCTGTATTTTTAGTTAGGATCCTATCCTACTCCATTTGCGACTCTGCTACTTGAAAGCAGAATCCACATGCTTCTAGGCTGTAGAAAGGTAATACCCTTGAGGACAGGCTTTAAATGAAATGCAATAAAAAAAAATTCTCCCCTTCCACTTCTGAAGACAACCATTCAAGAATTTCTTAAGAAAAGGCAGGGGTGATATGGCAAAGGTTAATCCACCGTGTACATCAGTGATTCTGAACCCTTCTCCAAAGGAGTCATCAAGCAGAAAGCTGTACAGAGGGGCATATCTGTCTCAATGATGTGGCCACTGGCTCCTTCCTCTCCTTACTGGTGCAGAGATAGGGAGAACCTCCTTTTAGCCCAGCTTGCAATTAGCCCAGTAGGTGGAAGTGAGCATATGACAGATAAGAACTTTTTTCTGGTAACCACTACTGCTTATCAAAGGGACACTAACACAGGAAAAATCTCAAAAAAATAGAAATGGTATGCTGCTATGTTTCCCAATATTGTGCGCTCTCACACACACAGAGGGCCCCATCACAAAAGTAACCAATGTTAGGTCTTGTCCTCCAGCAGCTTTTGATCATACGGCAGGATCAAGCAGACCACCCTTCTACTTGGTGGACCCAACAGGAGTCCAGGATATACAAGTCCATGTTACTGTTTTCACACTGGAAGAAAGTACAGTTTTGTATCTACCATAAATGTAGATGTTCGAGGATCCACATTGCTGCAGTCCTAACTATTGGGTAGTCCGCTGTCCAGTCGGCCCGAATACCAAAGTATATGGCTGACGTCGGTCAGGGCGCATTAGACTGACGTCAGTACGTCAGGGTACTAGTGCGCATGACCGACGTCATATCCTCAGTCTTTTCTTGCCCCAGATGTCAGAAGACCCTGAAAAGATAAGGCCAAAAACCAAAAACTCCCAAAATACCTGCACCAAAAAAAAAATATATGTACAATATATACAAAATTAGCAGAATATAACCTCACCTACACAACCACCCCTAAACACAGAGGGGAAGGAGGGAGGGTAAATTGGACTGCAGCAATGTGGATCCTCGAACATCTACATTTATGGTAGGTACAAAACTGTACTATGTTCTTCATTCCACATTGCTGCAGTCCTAACTATTGGGTAGAATCCCAAAGCAGAGGTAAGGGAGGCTGGCAAATCATAAGGAAGCAGGAACTGACAACATGCCTTGCAAAATAGCCGTGGCAAAACCAGCCCTAGACTTAGAGTAGAGAGGAAGGTGATAATGCTTAGAGAAAGTATGCACTGAACTCCAAGTAGCTGCCTCCAAAATATCCTTAGTTGCCACCGCCCTTAGAAATGCTGTGGAAGTGGCAGTAGCCCTAGTGGAATGAGGCCTAATCCCAGCTGGAATCTCCTTGCCATGATGGGAATAACAAAATGTAATGCAACACCCAATCCACCTAGAAATAGTTTGTTTTGACACAGGCTTGCCCTTTGAACTCAAAGCAAAAGAAACAAACAACTGCTGAGACTGCCTAAAATCCTTAGTCCTGCTCAAATAATAACGCAATAGCCTGTGTACATCTAAAGTGTGCAAAATCTTTTCCCCTTTATTTTGGGGATCTGCATAAAGGTAGGCAAATGAATAGTTTGGTTTAAAGCCACACTAGAAACCACCTTAGGCATAAAGGAAGGATTAGTACGTAAAGATACCCTATCCTTATGAAAAATCAAAAAAGGCTCCACTGCCATAAGGGCCTGCAACTCAGAAACCCTTCTTGCAGAAGTAATGGCCAACAAAAAAGCAGTCTTCCATGACAAGTATTTCAATTCAGCAGTAGCCGAGGCTCAAAAGGTTGTAGAGTAAGTTTCTCCAACACAAAATTGAGATCCCAAGCAGGAGTAGGAGCTCTACGTGGGGGTCTAATATTCTTTGCCCCTCTAAGAAATTGTTTGAACAAAGGATGCGAAAACAATGGTGGGTCACAATCATAGTGAGCTGAAATTGCTGCAGCATGAATCTTAATGGAAGAGAAAGACAAACCTTTGTCCAGTAACTCAGTAAGATATTGAAGAGCCACACTCAAATTTGGCTCAGAAATCTCCAAATTGTTTGCTGCACTCCAAAATAAAAATCTCTTCCATTTTTCTGCGTACACTTTCCTTGTACTAGGTCTTCTGGCTTCCATAATCACATTTAAAACTTGTTGAGGAAGCTGAGATCTGCTGTCTTTCAAAACAGAATATGCCAGGCTGTTAGATGTAGAGAGTGAAGCTTGACATTGAGCAGATGACCGTCCCTCTGAGACAACAGGTGTGGAATCAAGGGTAAAGGCCATGGAGGCTTCCTTACCAGACTCCTCAGTAATGGGTACCAGTGCTGCCGAGGCCAATCTGGAGCTATGAAAATCATCCTTGGCTTGTCTTGTCTGACCTTTAGAAGCACCTTTGGAAGAAGAGGCAGAGGTGGAAAAGCATACACATGAAGATTTTTCCAACTGAAAGAAAGAGCATCCACTTTCCAAGCTGTGTGATGAAATCCCTTCGTGCAAAACTTTGGCAGCTGGTGGTTTAGTGGAGAAGCGAACAGATCTATGTCTGGAGTTCCCCATAACACTGTCAATTTTTGAAATACATGAAGATCCAGTTTCCACTCGTGGGGATCCATGATTTGTCTGCTTAATACATCTGCTAAGGAGTTCTGTGCTCGGCAGAAACCTTGCCTGAAGAGTTAGTTGCAGACTGAGCGCAGTCTCCCATAAAATCATTGCTTGTCTGCACAATGGGTAAGAATGTGTTCCCCTTGTTTGTTGATGTACCACATGACAGTTGTGTTGTCTGTTAGAATCAACACCTGCCCTGGAAGAAGTAACTCCTTGAAAGCAATTAATGCAAACTGAACTGCTAACATCTCTTTCATGTTGATATGTAGATGCTGTAGTCTGGCAGGCCACTTGTCTTGTATCCACTTTCCATTTAGATGAGCTCCCCAAGCAATATCTGAGGCATCTGTCGTTAGAATCTGACTTGCCTCTGGCGGGTCACAGAGAGTCCCTTGTTTAGGTGACATTCCTGAGCCCACCACAAAAATTCCTTTTGAATGCAAGGTATTATTTGAATGACAGTGTCCAAATCCTGGCAGTGCTGTGTCCACAGATTTTTGAGATACCATTGTAGCTTCCTCATATGCAGTTTGGCATTGGGAAGCACCAGAATACAAGATGCCATGAACCCTAAGGCTTGAAGGACTGTCCTTGCAGTCAGCCCGGACTGAAGAGATAGATGATGGAAGTAACTGGAAAGATTCTTTTGTTTGTCCGGGGTTAAAAAGGCCATCTGGGCTGCTGTATTCAGTCTCACACCCAGAAAGCACATGTCTTGAGAGGGTACTAGACTGGACTTTATTTCGTTCACAGAATACCCTAGGCATCTTAGCACTGCTATGACATATTCCAGATGCTGTAGAAGATCTTCCTTTTCTTGAGCCAGAATCAGGCAGTCGTCCAAGTAAGGATAGATTTGGATTCCGTTTAGCCTGAAGTAAGCTATCACTGGAGCCAGAACCTTTGTCAATACTCTGTGCAGTAGATAAGCCAAAGGGCAATGCAGAGAACTGATAATGAGAATTTCCAGCTCGAAACGCAGATACTTCCTGCAACTTAGTCTTATTGGCACATGAAGGTAAGCTTCCTTGAGATCTAAAGTTACCATCCAGTGATCTTTGCCCAGCAGAGGTAAAAGCTGTTGTAACGTCAACATTTTGAACTTGGGAATGTCCAGATAAGTGTTGAGGATAGATAAATCCAGAATTGGTCTCCACGTGTTCCCCTTCTTTGGTACTAGGAACAGGCGAGAATAAAATCCTAGGCCCCTTTCCGGCACAGGAACTGACTGAATGGCCCCTATTTGGAGCAACAGAGAAATTTGCTTGTGAGCCTCTGTTCTTTGAAGAGGAGGAATGTCTGGCATGCCTGTGAAAGGAGGCAAGGTATGGAAATAAAACCTGTAACCGTGGTGAATAATATCCAGAACCCATCTGTCTTGGGTAATTAAATCCCAATTTTCTTTGAAAAGAGACAGCCTTCCTCCCAAAGGTGCTGCCAGGCGAGAACTTACTGGCAGCTGAAAAGGCAGGTCATTGGGTCTGCTTACGAAAGGACTGACCCCTGCCCTCACCAGAAGTCTGAGCAGGGGAACCCCCTGTCCTAGGCCTAAAAGAATCCTGAGCTCTGCCCCTACCACGTCTAGACCTACCCCTAGACTGGGAATCATAAGCAGGATAAGTCCATCCCTTAGTAGGCCAATTTCTACTAAACTTGGAGGCTGCACCTGCAAAAATCTTTAACAGTTTGCATAGACTTAGCCTTGTCCTCCATTTTCTTCAAAACTGCTTCCACAGGCGAACCAAACAACACATCAGACTGTAAAGGAGCATCCAAAATCCTTGTCTTAACATGCTCAGCTAAATTCTGATCTCTCAACCAGGCGTGCCTACGAAGAACAGAACCAGTGGCAGCCACCCTGGAGGAGGCCTGCACAGCATCAAAACCACACTGCAAGGAATGTTTACCCACCTGTTCAGACACATGAACTAAATCCTGCAACTCTTTACACTCAATACCTTCAGCCAGAGCATCCACCTTAGATTTCAACTGTGAAAGAAGATAATTCTGATATTTTAACATGTGAAACTGACAATTCAACGCCCTCATGGCTAAAGTGGAAGAAGTATACACTTTCTTTCCCCATCTATCCAAAGCCCTTGCCTCTTTATCAGGAGGGACAGGATTTTTAACAACTGAGGCCTTCACACCTTTAGGCCCCTGAGAGACAGTTTCGGGTCTGCCCTAGGACTCTTAAAAGATACTTATGAGCTTCAGGCACCCTATAATACCTATCCGGTTTAACTGGGGCAGGAGGCAAAGAATCAGGATTCAGGAAGCCTCTGCAAAACATCTTCCACCACATTCAAAACAGGAGGTATAGCTAAAGGCCTATGCTGGGGTAAAACAAGAATTCCCTAAGCCTTTTCCTGGAATCAGAGAAATCTTGACCTTCCCATTTAAAATGCTCCCTCATGGAATGCAGAGTCTCTGAAAATGAAAAATCCTCAGGAGGAGAAGCAGAAGGAGTAGAATCATCCACATCAGAATCAGAATAAGGAGGAACTCCTGCAAGTCTTCAGCCGAAGACTCCGAAGCCTCGAGCATTGCTCAAAACTCTCAAACTCAGGTTCCACCCTAGGCCTCTTATCAGGAGGGGCATAGAACCCTAATCATAGTAATCAAATCCTCTGCCATTTTAAGCATATGTTTCTTAGGCAAAGACCCTGAAGCACTAGGAGAAACCCCACTGAAGCTAAACTTGGCCTGCCCCTCAAAGAAGCCTTGGAAACTGAAGGGAGGCTCTAACCACCTTAGGAAGAGAGGGAAGAACAGCCACCTGAGAAGCCCCTCAGCCTGGCCTACTTCCTGAGAGGATACATCCTGTAACAGTAAAGTCTCTCCCTGAGACTCCAAAGAAACACCTGGCAAAACCTCCGGCTCCACTGAGCCTTCCAAAGAACCGGCGTCTGGGACTGTCGGTTCCCACCCTAGGCTTTGCTGCTTTATCTTTGCGTTTTTAGCGAAGCGGCCGGAGCATCCGACGGCATTTTATAATTACAACGCTTCCCAAACACTAACCTGGCACAGTCTAACCTTCTCTTAATAGTGCGTTTGTTAAATCTAGCACAAGAGCGGCACCCAACAACGTCGTGCTCAGGCCCTAAACAAGGTATACACAAAGTATGGTAATCCCTATGAGGTATCTGTTTCCCACAAGAAATACAGTTATTCACTTTTTCTGACATCCGGTTAAATACTGACGCGAGACAAGATCAAAATATTCCCCAACGGGGTACTTAGCCAACTTTGATTCGGTCTGAAACTCTGACTTCAGAAACTTTCAGAACGCCAACCTGCACTCGCAAAATTGCTTCTGCATCGGACCATGCGGCAAAAAAGACTGAGGATATGACGTCGGTCATGCGCACTAGTACCCTGACGTACTGACGTCAGTCTAATGCGCCCTGACCGACGTCAGCCATATACTTTGGTATTCGGGCCGACTGGACAGCGGACTACCCAATAGTTAGGACTGCAGCAATGTGGAATGAAGAACATCTGAAATTAAGCAGCTGATCAGTGTGCAGCCATCTTGGAAGTTCCCACAAGTACATGTTACAAAGAATGCTATCACAGACTACTACAGGAGACTCTAGGGACAGCTCTCAGGTTAAGCTGTGTGAAACCAGTCTCCAGCTGTTCACACAAGGAAGATATCATGGATACCGCACTGAGCAACACTGCGCAGCAAAACAAAGTCTCTTAAGCAGGCAACACATACAACCTTGACAGAAAAATGTTTCATCTCCAAAGAATCTCTAAATATACAGACGTACTACACAACCTTTGGAATAAGAGAAAACTTCACTACCCCTATCAGTTCAATTATCATGTTGATTTCAATGGCAAAGTTTTGCTAAAAAGGGGATTAGATTGTAAGCGATCCACTATTCCTATTTTGTGTTTAACCAGTGCACTCAGACTTATCACTACTCCGAGATACAAGGTGGGTGTTGGAATGCACTGATCAAAGGCCTCTCAAAGCTGTTTTATGACAACAGCAAATTAGACTCCCAACAGTCAAAGTACTTATAAAAGGCATCTGCCTTCTTGGAAGCAGAGAAGTGGAATGTGGATGATTCAAGGATGCATACATCACGTAACTCTCGACACAGTTCTTAGCAGATATGACCCAAGCATCCTTATTATTCTTATTTAAATATTGACTGGGCATTCTTCCACGGTGGTGCAGCAGTAGCATTGTTGCCTCACAGCAAGAGGTTCTTCCATTCGATTCTCGGCTGGAGTGCCTTCTGTGTGGAGTCTGCATGTCCTCCCCGCGGTTGGGTGGGCGGTCGAAAGACATGTGTAAATGTGCGTGCCTTCGTTGAAGGTTGAACGTAGAGCTGGCACCTCGGCGTTCGTGAAAATCTACTGCCAATCATTAGCGGACTGGAGTTCTGCTGTGGCGACCCCTAACCGGGAAAAGCCAAAAGACAACAACACAACTGGGCATTTTGATGCAGGAACTTAACAGTGGACTACATGAGTTAGAGCACATTAGTATAAAAACAGATACCTGGAGTTGCAACGTAGGGAGGGAAACTCTCACTAAACTTTTTATTTTTACAGGGGAGGACCAAAGAATCATCACAATCCCACTTCCATGGTACTAAGGGAAACCCCAACCTTAAATCTTGCTGTAGAAGTAGGTAACTCCAGACTCGCATGACACACGAGATGGAGATGACAAGTAAATGCTGGCGGTCAATTGAAGATGCAGTGGCACTATGGGAACTGTGCAGTAAAAGTTGACAAACTGAAACAGGCTTGTGTGGGGGACCCGGTGCTTCTTATGCTCGTCAAGGATTTGACCCCATGTACAAGTCCAAAGAGAAGATTGTGCGCGCCTATGTCAGGGCAATACCAGATAATACAAGTCTGTGTAGGCACTACAGGGTCCCCCCTCAAAAGTAGTTCGCAAATGTGCATCTCTCACACCCTTTTCATTGTCTGATGATTGGTATGAGATAAACTCCTTGCTAGTCCAAGAGAGCTCAGCAGAAATTTAAAGCCATCTTACAGGTGGGCTTTGATGGAAAATGCCTTAACCAATATGTTATACTACCTGATCGTCTTTGTCACTCTGGCTTTAGTCTAGGATAGGGACACACACCCGCCTAAAGACTCTTGCAGTGGTCACCTTTCCCACAACCACAACATTCAAGGAAATGATGCAGGACCACAGACTTGTCTTCTACCACTGAGAAGACTGATGGGGATGGCACGTTGAGCAATGCTACATATTCTGTACCTTTCCCAGTCAAAAATAAGCAGTGCTGAGTTCAGCCATAATAAATTGTCCAATAACTGCATGAACACTTAAAAGGTTTTGCCATGTATGAACCCTCTTATGAGGGATACTAAGCTCGAGAGTTGGCAAATGGCATACAAAGTTGGGTGGTGTAAGGTCTGTGCATTTCTAACCATCCTGGTATATAACAAAGCATACTTGCCAAAGATGGAACTGGCTCCCCATGCAGGGAAAAGAGAATATTGAATATGCTGAGCAGAGGACTTTTACAGGAGGAAATTCCAACAGTTACTGACTGCAGAAAGTTTTGGAATTCAGACCTTGACTTTTTCATTCAAAAATGAACATTACATATCTGAAATACAGTGAACAGAAGTAAGCAAAACAGGAAAAAAAAGGCAGGAAGAATCAGCAAGTCTTCACAGAAACGGAAGAAAAAATACACATCAATACAGTAAATGAACCAATGGCAGATCCATCCAAACTTTTAAACTATACTAAAGCAAAACATTTTAGTCTAGAATCTCTCATTTTCTAATCATAAAAGCTCCTATAGTGTACAAAATTAGGAAATTATGTAAATTCTTCATAATGCAGCAACAAGCTTAATAAATTATAGCTGCTGACCCTGCTGTTTATTACTGTTTACATAGGAAGATAGCTTGAAAAGTTCCACAAACCTGAACATTTTCGTTGGAGCCAATATGTCAATATCTTCATTAAGCAAGAGCAGCTACTGTACAGTAGAATAGAGCTTTCTGTCTGTGAGTTCTCCATCTATCTACAATTGTAAGAAGGAACTACTCACCACCACTCTCATAAACATTTACCTCTAGTCATTTAATCTAGGACCAAAGTTTGAAAACCCATAAAAAAAAGACTTATTCAGCCACGAACTGCCTAAACTAAGAAAAGAGGATGCTCACCTTAATATCACTGGTGTGTGTCACCATCTGTACGATTAAAAGCATTACTCAAGTGCTTCCCTCAGCTCTCTAATCATACTCTCAAACATGAAGGACAGTTATACAGACATAGGTGAGACAGTGAAAGGCTTGTTAATGGTCAAATGTGAAACTCCACTACGACCTATTGAGACAAAGGATGAAGAATCGTCTCCTTACTCCTGCATAAGGGTAGATAGGAATACACACTGAACATAGTGCTCAAGCAACAGATTCCCAAATCAGTTCCATGTGCAAAAACAGTCACCCTATTAACACATACAAGGGCAAGTGATGTTAGCCAATTAAAAGTTGCTATTCCCTCAAGATTCACACAACTAGGACTTCCAACAGCAGAAATGGAAAAATGGGTACTCTGGAGGAAAGCTCAGAGAAATCTGTGTAGTCTACCAAAGGCAAAAGGGGGAAAAATCATAGTACCTTCAGAGTAACATATTAAATGCATATTACAAGCAGAGAACATGCCCCCCCATTCAAATGCCTCATATTAGAAATTCAGCAGGTCATTAAAAAATGAACATGTTATCATACAGCTTTACAGTGCTGGCCAAGTAATTCAAAGTTGCTACCCACTAAACAACAGACCCAAATGAAACCATAAAATACAGGGATTTGGTGACAACAGCCTGCCAATGTCTAGTCTAAACTAAAGTCATGCCCTGCTGAAAATAGTATGGATTTTGGTCCAAGTGGCAGCAAGACAAACATCCTTAACTAAACCAATCACATCATGCTAAAAATCCATGAAAAATAGTGATCAAGTCTCTTGAATGTTTTTTGAAGAATGTCTATGATGAAAACAGATTATGTGCACTCACCATACTAAACGATCTGCAATACTCTGAAGATGGTCACTACTGAGATTTCCTTTTGTAACAATGTCACAAAGTTCTAGCTCCTGCTTGCTTAGGAAAAGGGTGGTGGGGGTGCACCTCACATCATGTTTCAAAGTAGCAGAGCACACACCACAGTTCATCACGTGAAAGAAACCAGCCAGAACATGTGCAAAGACAAATTATGTACCTGCTTACCATGTAGGGAAAGCCATCCTCTAAAACTGAAGAGAAACTAATACAGAGGACAACAGGAGGGTTAACAATTACTACAAAAGACTTGTGCAGAACAAGTGGTGCGTGTACATATATTTGACCTTAAAAGCTCTCTGCAGTGGATTTGTTTGGAAGAATTCCTGGAAGTATTCAAAAAACCTTCACAGGATGGCCAAAGCTGGAGGGAAATTTAGCAAAAGGCTCTGAGAACACCACTGAGGCACTGTGGTGGAAAGGAAGACAGAACTGTAAAATTAAGATCCAGGTAGTAGTGTGTAATGACACAGTGGACTGATGACCAAGTGGCAGTGGTGCAAAAATGTCCTTACTACAGACAATCTTCGAATGCACATTGGAAGCAAGCACACTTCTGGTGGACTGACCTTTGAAAGTACAGGCTAACAAAAGGTTTTACCACCAGATGCAAAAGCATGACACATCAGGAAATCCATTCTAATATGATTAACTTAGCCAGATGTAGATTCTCTTAGGTGGGACAAAAGAAACTGAGCTGCCCTCCTAAAATCATTCACGAGCTTAAGGACAAAAGTGTAAACTGGTTATACACAACCACTGGATGGACTCTCCCTCATTCAGATATGGGAAAGATGGGAGATGAATGGGCTGAATAAAGAACAATTCCAAAATCACTTTCACCGTGTCACAAGAGCCAGTCTTATGACACCTGATCTTTATAAAAGATCAAACAGACTTCCTTACAAATAAGAGCTGATAGCTTAATTGAGTGAAGAGTCAAAGAAAAGCATCCTTAACATTTCTCTTCCACTGAATCAACTAGCTGAAAAAGGAGAGACAGAGCTGACAACTGTGAAGTTCAGGTCATAGGACAAAATAAGGCTCTTCAAAGATGGCAAAATAATCAGAATCCACTTAACTCTTTAGCTATGTGGACTTGAAATGCAGTCAAATAATTACCACCTCTAACATCCAAGAATGCATTTAGCACGTGAGATGGGGTGGCATGGAATCATGTAATTTTATGTGGAAGTTGGTCATTTTAAAGAGCACCGTTTAATATTTGTCTTGTACATAACTTGAACGAATACAGATGTAAAGGTAAAATTTCTGGCTGCTGCCATTTCAATCTGACTATACTATAGTGCGAGTGGTCAAGTTTTTCTACGGTTTGTTTTTTGCCTACAAATGCTCCCTACTGAAATCTCTACAGAAGCTATGGATTGAGTAGTGGAAGGGGAATATTGAGGGAGAATTGGAATGCAAGCTGGAGTCAAGTCACCATGTCTCAACACCCACAGACAAGAAAGGTGTTGAGACTGAATGAGGTAATTAACAGCCTGGAAGCAATATGAATCACATAAAATTTGATGTGAATGTTTGACAATTACATGAAAGTGTATTAGGTTATCACTACTGAAGATGTCAAATTCCTGTTAGGCCAAGAGATGTTACTGGAAACCGGCAGCAAACGGGAGAGAACCAGAAGACAACTTCAGGAACATTTGTCACATCTAACTTAACTGGAGTACACACAAAACTAAATCTAAGGAAGCAAAGCATTTTAGAGAGAGATGACAAAACAGAATTGGTGGATTACTTGAGATATAATGGCAGAATGGACTGATTTTCTAAAGATTCCTTACAAAATGCAGTTGTGAAGTGTCTGTCAAAGCTATAAAAGTAAGTAAGGAAAGTAAAGCCCATGTAAAAGACAATCAAGTTTTGGACTTGAAAGAGCAAGTCTTGCAAAACTGTGACAACCAGGCAGAAAGCTGGTGGCGGGAAAGATGACCGGTTGTAACAAGACTGACATTCACAGGTGACATCGAGCAGCTTCTCTAATTTATATGAAAAGGGAGTATAAGCCTAAAAGACAAATTGAAGTTGCCACTTCCTGCAACATTGAAGGTTTATGGAATGTAGGCATGGAGCTGTTTGATCATTCTGATGAAGTGTCTAAGAAAATGTACACCACTGAGACTGACAATTAAAAATAGAATCAATGAAAGATCTGAATGAATCAAGAATATATAGATGCATAATACGGTGAGGAGGAAGAAGAGTGGTAAGAAATAGCACAATACGGTGAAGAGGAAGATGAGTGGTAGAAAATTTGAAAGGCAAGACTGCCCAGTCTGTAATAGAGATACCAGGTACAAGACTGGTATGTTGCATAGTTGTACACAAACTGGTAGTTGAAGGAAATGAAAGTTTATGAATTTAGATGCATTAAATGACAGAAAATAAAAAGATAAAAGCTGTTGATGTCCACCACCTGGGGATAAAGTTTGGTTAGACTGTTTTTATTGAATAAGTCACAAAGACATTTTTTTTCTTTCCTACAGATGTTTTCTTTTTCTATAGTTGACTACTACTCTAGGAATTTATGTTGCAGTTTACAAAAAAACTATGGTTCCACAATTCAGCATTAATTATATGGGGATCATTTAAAGGGTTACATCTGATGGTTTACCAGAGTCGTTTTTCTATTAAGTGTACTATAATATACTTGGGGATGTTTGTGTGTGCAGCTAAGGACATGGGAATTCCATACTGGGTCCTGCTGTTGATTATTATGAAAATTACCATGAAGATCTGCACAATTAAATTTGTATTAAATCTACTTGTAATGTAGCTTATACTGGCATTTGACAATTTATCCACAAACAAAATTTGCCTGATAGGAAAAACAAAATATGCCAGAAAAAATGCAGCTCCTTTAAGGAACAGATCACTAAAATAAGAGACAACAGCATCCCAGCCTGAAACTAGTTAGAGAACTTAGAGCATGGGGAGATAAATTCCAGTTTGCAGACATTAGTATTAACTATTACAGTTACTTCAGGGCTGTAGTAAACTTCTGGAACATGACACAGACTTGGGATATACCTTTTAGACATTAGTAACTCAATGCGACAGATCATTGACTGCTATTCACTATGTACTAATAGAATATCGCAGACAAGAAACTCTACGTCAGTAACCTCTTGCCAAATCAGTCTTCCAACCCTAAAAAATTCTGGCCTTCTGTAGTTTGCTGTCCCGGAACAATCATCAATCCTAATCCTGCCCCAAATAACACTCCCTCTGAAATAGCTGCTCAATTTAACACACATTTTACAGAAAACATGAATGCTCTTAAATATTTTCCTCCCAACAGTCCTAACACACCCTCTCCTCAAACAACAGACAACCACCAGTTTCACCCTAAAACTCATCCCAGCCTCCTACATCAAATCTCTACTTCTTAAGTTGAAACGCTGTTCTCCTTCAGTACGCAATCTCCCAGCCAAACACCTCAAGCTGCCTTCCAGTTCCATTGCCTAACCTGTTCCTCTGTCTCTTCTAATTAAAAGACCTATGAAGGAGCCATACCTTTCTTCTCTATGGAAGAAATTCCTCATCATCTCCCTTCACAAAGGAAGAACTTCATCTGACCTATCACCATATTTTCTTTATCAAAAATTCTGGATAAGTGAATTCACAAGCAACTTCAACATATTCTTCAGAAAAGCTCCTGATCCCCACACATCATAGTTTAAGGCTCACCCATAGCACTACCAGGGCGGGCCTGATTAGCTTTTACAGACAATATTAACAAAGCCAGAGACGAAGGCAAACTGGTTTCCTCTGTATTTCTTGACCTCTCTAAATATTTTAAATCTTACACCAAAAACTCTGCTACCAACAGTCTTCCCTCAACTATCACAACCCACACTATTATGGTTTAACTATTTGACATTTGTTTACTAGGAAAGTCTGATTGGGCTAAGTGGAGGCCGGGGTTGGGGGTTTGTAAAGCATCATATTTAATGCATTCAATATCTGCAACAGCACATTTTATCCAGCAGTATCAGTAAACACATAGCATAACAGTCAGTATAACAACATTTGTATTGACATTCACAAGCATTAAATTTACAAGCCTTGTAAGGAGACATTGTTGTACAAGACAGGTAGGGGTAATATAAAAAATACAATAAGTGAGGTATTTGAGCAGATAAGCAAGTTTGACTGTTAAAAGAGCAGTAGTGATGGAAGAGTAATTTTGTTGAGCTAATTAGAAGTAGTTATAGCAGTTTAATAAGTACAATAAATTGAGGTATAAGAAGAGGATAAGCAGGATAAGTAATTTACTGCTTTAAAGGGAGGTATAAGAAAGGTGATGAAGGGTTAGGGCATGTACCTTGCTAGATGAGCAACACAATCTTACTTTGAAAAGATCTCAAAGATAACCAAAGACCCCTAACAAGCTGTCCTCTGTTCAGACAGCATAGAAATAACCTTTTCCACTTCCGGGCAGTGGGTCTTCTGGCCCCCCTCAATGCATATAACATGTCCTCTGAAAACAAGTGCATGGGGAGTAGGAGCACTGGATCATGCCTCCTAAACCTCAAGGTTTTCAGGTTGGGGATGTGTGACTGACCCTCCTTGCCTGGGATAGAAGGTCTATATGCTAGGATAGCACCAAGGGCTTCTCTATGGGGTGGCTCAACTGGAGGGAGAAAAAGAAGTTATGTACTCACAATAACGTTCCGAGTAACTGTACTTCATTTGTCTTCAACCTGTGGGTATTCAGATCTGGATCGGATCCGAGACGGCCGTATCACTAGCATCTGATTTGAGCTCCAAGCTCCTCCCCTTACCCATAATACCCATCGGTCTCTTTCCTTCCCTCAGATCGAGTTTGCTGCATCAGAAAACATAAGCCTGACCCAGAACAAAAGGACCTTACCACTAAAGGCTCTCACAAAACTAGGCCAAGTACAGCCAGGAGAGCCACCAGTGTGCACCTCTCTCCCATATACCAGGATAGTACAAAAATTATAAGGTCAGGGGGAAGGGGGGGGGGGGTGTTGAAGACAAATGAAGTACAACTACTCAGATGGAACATTATGGTGAGTACATAACTTCTTTATCTGAAGTAGTTTACTTCATTTGGTCTTCAACTTGTGGGACAGAGTCCTGAGTTACCAACACCTGGGTGGCCATCATGGAAGGATATTTTGGAGCACCGCGGAGCCAAAGGATGCCCTACTCCTGGACACAATGTCCAATTTATAATGGGATATAAAGGTATGAGATGAGGACCAAGTAGCTGCACAACAAATGTCATCCAGTGACACTCTAGACCAAAAAGCCACTGAATTACCCACAGATCTCGTGGAAAGGGCTCTAATCTGACCCCAAGGGGGTGATACCTTTATCAGAATATACCCGGATAACACATTAGGAGATCCAGCGTGCAATGCTGACTTTAGAAATAGGCTTGCCCAAGAACGGTTTGGAATAGGGCACAAACAGTTGGTCTGATTTAAGGAAGGATTTTGTTTTGTGCAGATAAAAACCTCAGTTGTCTATGCACATTCAACAAATGTAATTTGCACTCACCCCTGTTTTGGAAATTTGGAAAGAAAACAGGGAGATTAACGGATTAATATTAGTTTCCGAAGCCACTTTAGGAAGAAAGGAAGGGTTAGTGAGCAAGGAAACTCTACCCTTATGAAACACCATGTAAGGAACTTTAATGAACAAGGCCTGAAGTTCCGACACCCTCCTGGCAGACATGATAGTCGCCAAAAAGGCAGTTTTCCAAGAAATGAATCGTAAACCTACTGAAGCCACTGGCTCAAAGGGAGGGGAGACTAGAGCTTGTAGAACAAAGGTGAAATCACAGGGATGTGTCGGATCTTTCACTGATGGTCATAACAGAAAAGTTCCTTTAAGGAAGGTCTTGCAAAGCCTGGAAGAAGCTAAAGATGCCATGTTTTCCCCCACATGGAAGTTAGAGATGGCAGCCAGCTTGACTTTAACAGCAGGAGAACTAGCTGCTTGGTGAAAAATACCAGACTGAAAGTCCAGAATAGCCGGAACCAGAGCTGTAAAGGGATCTAAGTTCAGTTGAGAGGCCCAAATAGAAAAATGTTTCCATTTGCTAAAATAAGAAGTTATGTACTCACCATAACGTTCCATCTGAGTAGGAAACTTCATTTGTCTGCAACCTTTGGGTATCGGATCCGATCTCGGATCCCAGCTGGCAACTTGTTTCACAGCTATAAGATCCGAGCTCCTAGCTCCTCCCCTTACCCATAATTCCCTGCCAACCCTGAATGACCTCAGATCAAGTTTGCCCTCATACAAGCAGCTAAAAGGCTAAATACGTCCCGAAGGGGACTAGAAGGAGGACATCCAGGAACTAAAATTTCTGAAGGTCAGGGGGAAGGAGGGGGGACGGTTGCAGACAAATGAAGTTTCCTACTCAGATGGAACATTATGGTGAGTACATAACTTCTTAATCTGAAGTAGGAACTTCATTTGTCAGCAACCTTTGGGACAGAGTCCCCAGCTACCTGGATCTTGGGTGGCCATCATGGAAGGATATTCCGGAGCAGTGCGGAGCCAAAAGATGCTCTCCCTCTGGAGATAACGTCCAGCTTATAATGGTTGATAAAGGTATGAGATGAGGCCCAAGTGGCTGCGGAGCAAATATCATCTAAAGACACTCTAGACCTAAAGGCAGCGGAGGTAGATATAGAGCGAGTAGAATGTGCATGAACTCCCTGAGGTGCGGGCCTCCCAGAACTTTCACAGGCCAATAGAATACACTGTGAGATCCATCGTGATAAAGTGACCTTAGAGACAGGTTTACCCAAGTTAAATTTGGCAAAGGAGATGAACAACTGGTCGGATTGTCTATGACCAGCAGTCCTGTGAATGTAGAAGCGGAGTTGTCTATGCACATCTAACGAATGCAGTTTGTATTCTCCTTTGTTCTGATACTTAGGAAAGAAGACTGGCAGGTTAATGGATTGGTTGATTAGCCTCTGAAGCCACCTTGGGAAGAAACGAGGGATTGGTCCTGAGGTACACTCTATCCTGGTGAAAGATCAAGTACGGGGGTTTTACACAAAGGACCTGAAGCTCAGAAACTCTTTTCACTGAAGTAATAGTGACAAGGAACGCTGTTTTCCAAGATAGGAACTTAAGATCAACCGAAGCCGCAGGTTCAAAAGGGGGAGCTGTTAAGGCCTGTAGGACTAGTGATAAATCCCAAGGGGGCACAACTTCCTTGACAGGAGGTCTGAGCAGGAAGGTACCCTTGAGAAAGGTTTTACACAATTTTGTCGTAATCAAGGGACCTGACTCATGTCCCACATGGTAATGAGAAATAGCTGCCAGTTGAACCTTGACCGTAGAGCAGCTAGCCCCCTGATGAAATAGACCTGTAAGGAAATCCAACACAGTCGGCAACAGTGCTGTGAAGGGATCTAAGTTATGTTTCTCCGACCAGATGGAGAAATGCTTCTACTTACTGCGATAGACCTTTCTAGTGGAAGGTTTGTGTACTGCTACTAGGATGGCTTTAACTGGGGAAGAGATTCCGGGAGTCCTGACTAGGAGTGGAACTGGAGCAGCCAAGCTGTCAACTTGAGGTTGTCCAGATTCGGGATCGGGAGATCTAGGGGATGAGATATTAGATCCGGCAGGGGATCCAATATCCAAGGAGGATTCACCAGGTGAGACCACAGGTAAGGGGAACCACGTTTGACGAGGCCAGAATGGGGCAATGAGGATCATTCTTCTCCCCAACCGACTGGCTTTCTGTATGAGTTTTAGCATCAGAGGTAGAGGTGGGTAAGCATAAATTAGACCGGGAGGCCAAGCATGCACCAGAGCGACTCTCGGGGATTCTCCGAAGGGGGGAATTAGAGCGAAGTAACTGTTGCATTTCGTATTTGAGGGAGAAGCGAAGAGATCGCAACAGGGTTGCCCCCATTCGGCAAAAATCCGCTTCGCTACCTGGGGATTGAGAGACCACTCGTAAGGGGAAAGGATGGTGCGGCTGAGCCTGTCCGCCAGTATGTTGGTCCGTCCCGGAATGTGCGTTGCAATAAGAAAGCGGTTGGTGGATATCGCCCATTCCCACACTCTCATGGCCTCTCGACAGAGAGGATAGGACCTGGTTCCCCCCTGTTTGTTGATGTACCAGACAACTGACATGTTGTCTGTCTGGATCACAATAGTACCTACAGGAAGAAGGTTCTGAAGTGCTTGCAACGCCAATAGCACCACCCTCATCTCCAGGACACTGATATGCAAAGAGGTCTCTGTGTCGTTCCACGTGCCTTGGACCGTCCTGCCTGAGCAATGCCCCCCCACCCGAGGCGAGAGGCATCCGTGGTCACCGTGGCGAGAGGATGGAGAAGGGACATCCTGTATGGAGGTCCGGAGATTGGAGCCACCATAAGAGAGCCCTCCTGCAAGCCCTGCTGAGGGGAATAGGATGGTTTAGGGAGTAATGTAGAAAGGACCACTGAACTTGAAGGGTCCATTGCAGGACCCTCATATTCAGACGAGCCAATGGCAGAAGAGTGACTGCCGCCGCCATGGAGCCTAGAGCCCTCAGGACCAACTCCGCCGATGGAGCTTCTAATTGGAGGATGGCCCACACATGAAACCTCAGGTTTTGTAGTCGTTCCGCAGTCAGGAATGCTAGATGTTTCTTGTATCCAACTTGGCCCCTATAAACTCTATCACCTGAGTCGGAGCAAGAGAAGATTTGTCCCTGTTGATGGTGATGCCCAGCTGGGGAGCAAGCCGGAGGAAGTAGTCCCTGGCTGAGCAAAGTAGATGCCTTGTCGGGGTGGGCAGGAGCCAGTCGTCCAGGTATGGAAAAACCTGCAATCCCTGGAGTCTCAGGTGGGCCGCTATCACTGCTAATACTTTGGTAAACACCCTGGGGGCTTTGGTGAGACCAAAGGGAAGGACCCTGAACTGGTAATGACTGGCTCCCAGCCGGAAGCGGAGGAACCTCCTGGATAGTCTGTCCATCAGAATGTGGTAGTACGCATCCTTGAGGTCAACTGAGCACATCCAGTCGTTCTCCCGCAATAGGGGGAGGATGGATTGAAGAGTGACCATCCGGAATTTTTGTTTGGTTACTGACAGGTTCAAAAGGGAGAGGTCGAGAATTGGCCTTAAGTACCCCATCTTTTTTGGCACCAGAAAGAACCTGGAGTAAAAACCTAATCCGCGCTGGTCTGGGGGGACGGGTTGGATGGCTCTTTTTTCTAGGAGCTGCTGAATCTCTGCAGCTGCTACCTCCCTCTGATTGGGTGGTACATCGGGGAGGTTTCTGAGTTTGGGGACATGATACAGGGGAATTTGGTAACCTCTGGATATGATACGAAGCACCCAGCGATCTGATGTGATGGACTCCCAAGCTGCCAGGTGCCTTGAGAAACGCCCCCCCGATTGCCTCCAGAGTGGAGCAGTCGGGCAACCCCTCAGGGTTGCTGCGTGGACCGATCAGAGAAGGTTTCTCTGGACCCAAAATTCTTCGGGCCCCCTCTGCCTCTAGGGCGGCGTCCTCCCTGTCCTCCTCTGCCACGGAAGGACTGGTTGTCCGGAGCAGGCTGGGAATGTTGCGATTTCCAGAACCACATCTTCTTGTGTCCCTTTTGGTTCCTGGAGAAGGACCTCTGGGGAGCAGAGAAGCGGACTCCGACGGCAGACAACGTCTTCCCATCCTCCTCGCTCTGGACTAAAGTTTCGCGAACTGTCTTGCCAAATAAGGCAGAACCATCAAAGGGGGCATTCGCAAATGACGCGTTGAAGGGTTCCGCGAAGTCACAATGTCGGAGCCAGGCCTGGAGTCTCATGACTAGGCCTGCTCCGCTGGCTCTAGCGGCTCCCTCTGTGGCATGGGACAAAAGCCGCATAGAGGTATTCGATATATGTCTTAGAGTGGCCATGCGAGTGGAGTACAACTGTTTGTCCTCCGCCGACATGGACTCCGAGGGGGGGGGGCAGCGTACTCTCTGATAAGGTCTCGCTGCATCCTAATAATGTGTGCCATGTAGTTCAGGGACCTTATTGAGAAGGTCGCTGAACTAAAGACCCGCTTCCCTAGGTGATCCATCGAGCGGGACTCTCTGCTCAGTGGATGGACTGAGGGTCTCTCCTGAGCTAATTCCCTCTTGGTGGCTGCCCCCACCAACATGGCATCTACGGGGGGACCCTTGCTCCAGTGGGACCTCTCTGAAGGGGGGCTCAGAATCCTATCGGGGGGTTTGGGAACTGGCTCCACAGTGTCCGGCTCCTTCCACGCCCTGGTGGTAATAAGGTCCACCAGGGGGTCAGGCGGAGGAGACACCCAAGAGGTAGATGGGCCTGCTTCGAACGCCTCCAGGAACACGGACTCGTCGGAGGAAGCCTTGGGGTTAGACCCCCCCCCCCAATCCTGAGCATTTCCATGATGTCTCCGAAGGAGACATCCTCGGGGGGTGACCTTGGGGAGCCTTCCCCTTCATCCAAGTCCGTGTCTTCTGTTAAGGACTCAGAGGAGTCCATGTGCCTCCTCTTACACTTCCGCTTATGAGGAACATCCTCTGGAGGGCTGTCCGAGGAAGACTCACCAGCAACATCTTGTTCCAGAGGAACGACCTGAGACATCGAAGCAGGCTGTCCCTGTGGCCGGGTGATGGAAGCCAGACCCAGCCGAGAGGGAGTGCAGGATGGGGCCGGGGGTCCGGATGCACTCAACAGAGCCCTCGCCACCGCATCGAAGGCCGAGGGAGAGTCACGCTCTCTCGGATCCGAGAGCCAACTCCCACTCGGATCCGATGGGGAGATCGGAACCGGAGCAGAGACCATCGGATCCGAAGGACCCGTGTGCTCCGACCTGGACGGAGCCGAAGGCACACTGAATCCCTCGGATCCGAAGCTCAGTCCACGGCTCGGAGAGCTCGGATCCGACAAGGACGGACCCGACAAAATCGAGGGAGAGGTCGGAGCCGAAGTACCAAGTACGGTCGGCGCCAACCCATCCCCGGCTCCAACGCTGCCCGGCTCTGAGCGCTCCGAACCCAGGAAGCGGGTTGGAGAAGGAGCTATCGAGGCAAAAAAAGGCGTTGAGCTCCCCCCGAAGGGGGAGGGGGAGTAGGAGCACTCATCTGCAGCTGGGCCTGGATGAACCTTCGCATCATCCGGTCCAAGTCTGCATCCGACAGGCTATATGTGGATCTCGACGAGGCCACCGAGGCGGGCCGGGAGTGCCACCTCGATGACCTCGACGGCGATCGGGTCTCCTCCTCATCCTCGGGTCCCGGTGAGAAGCATGGGGACCGGAGCAAAGGAGGAGGAGACTTGGAAGCTGTGGAGGGAGAAGCCCGCTTAGCCGGGGGGGGGGGGGTTGAAGCGGAGGCCTCGGCCCACCGCTTGTGGTGCTTCTCCCTCCTTTTCTCCCTCTCCTCCGTTGTCGTAGCGGAAGTTTGAGTCCCGGCCGGGGGGGGGGGGGGGAGAGGCAGGAGTGGCAGCCACCGAGGACTGGGGAGAGGCCACGGGAGCACCGGAGGCCAAAGCCAAATCCGGGGGCAAAAGTCCCGCCAGGATCAGCTTCGACCTCCGCTCTTTCAGTGCCCTGGGGTTGAACGCCGCGCAGATAGCACACCCTGAGGAGAGGTGTTCAACCCCAAGGCACCTAACACACCGAGTGTGGCCATCCGCCGGTGAAAGCTTATGGCCACACTCGGTGCATTTAGAAAAAATCGGTTTTGGGGCCTCTGACATTACACTAGTACAAAAAAAGCAAACTCACTCACACAAGGCCCCAAACACACACCGACCCACACATATACTACGCACCAGCGAGGGGAGGGGAGGAAATTATACTAAAAAATACAAGATTTTAGGACTAAAAAAAGGGGAAACCTAACACACTCAACCTTTTAATAAAAAAAAATAACAATAAGTATAATAAGCTGAAAGACTTATCTGAACAGACTAGGAGCTCTGAATCTAGCTGCTTTCACCAAGCGCGGCAAACTAGATCTGAGGTCAGTCAGGGTTGGCAGGGGATTATGGGTAAGGGGAGGAGCTCGGAGCTCGGATCTTATAGCTGTGAAACAAGTTGCTGGCTCGGATCCGGGATCGGATCAGATACCCAAAGGTTGCTGACAAATGAAGTTCCTACTTCAGATCATATCTTTCTGGTAGAAGACTTGTGAGCCGCCACCAGAATGGATTTTACCAGAGAAAATAAACCGGAAGTCCTAATCATTACTGGAACTGGAGCAGCCAAGCTGTGAGTTTCAGACTGTCCAGGTCTGGGTGAGGAATACCCGAGGGGTGAGAAATGAGATCCGGGGTCAGATCCGAGATCCATGGTGGAACTACTAGGTGAGACCAAAGTGAAGGGAACCAGACTTGGCGAGGCCAGAATGCGGCAATGAGGATAACATTGCTCCCAGCCTGCAAGCTTTCTGAAGAAACTTTGGAATGAGAGGTAACGGAGGGTAAGCATAAAGAAAACCAGGAGGCCAAGCATGAACCAGTGCATCTCTTGGCCCCCCACCTGAGGGGGATTCAGAGCGAAGAACTCGCTGCATTTCCTTTGGAAGGAGATGCAATGAGATCGCTGCAAGGCTGACCCTAGTGGAGGAAGATCTATTCCGCTACTGAAGGATTCACAGATCACTTGTAAGGGATCAAAATAGTCTTGCTAAGCCTGTCCGCCAGGATGTTGAACCGTCCCAGAATATGCGCTGCCACCAGAAAGTGGCTGGTGGAAATCACCCATTCCCACACTCTCATGGCTTCTCAACAAAGGGAGTAGGATCTGGTTCCACCCTGCTTGTTAATATACCAGACTACAGATATGTTGTCTGACTGAATAGCAACAGTCCCTAGAGGAAGATGGGCATGAAGGGCCTGTAATACTAGAAGAAACGCCCTTATCTCCTGGACGTTGATATGCAAATTTGTCTCTGAAGGGGACCTCGTGCCTTGGACTGTCTTTTCTGAGCAAAGCCCCCCCCCCCCACAGCTGGGAGGCATCCGTGGTCACTGTGGTTGTGGGAAAAGGTGGAAGAAAGACAATCCTGGACAAGTTCAGGGGAGAAAGTCCACCAAAGAAGTGACTCCCTACAAGCCCGGGATATGGCATGTTGGATGGGACAAAGGTAGGTCCAGAAGGAACCACTGAACCGCTACCGTCCACTGGAGGACCCTCATGTGAAGATGTGCGAAGGGTAGATGATTGAAAGTGGCTGCCAGGGAACCTAGGGCCCACAGAACTGTTTCCGCTGACGGGAGGTGAGAATGAAGAATGTAAGAGAAGTGAAGTTTCAAACTGTTTACCCTTTCCGGGGTGAGACAGACTCATTTGTATGGTGTCTAGCAGAGCTTCAGTGAAGTCTAAGCTCTGAACTGGAGCCAGCAACAACTTGTTGATGTTGACTGTAATGCCCAGTCTGTTTGCTAGAAGAAGGAAGTAGTCCCTAGCCTGGTATAGTAGACACTTGGTAGGGGCAGAAAGGAGCCAATCGTCCAGGTAGGGGAAAACTTGGATTCCCTGAATCCTCAGGTGAGCCGCTACCACTGCCATGACTTTGGTGAACACCCTAGGGGCTGTGATGAGAGACCAAAGGGTAGGGCCCTGAATTGATAATGATTGGCCCCCAGCCAGAAGCGAAGAAACCTGCGGGAGCGCCTGTTCATTTTGATACGATAGTACGCATCCTGGAGGTCGATCAAGCACATCCAATCCTCTGCTCGCAGGTAGGGCAGAATGGACTGAAGTGTGACCATCTAGAATTTCTCCTTGGCTACTGACAGGTTCAGAGCGGACAGATCCCGAATGGGTCTTAGGTCCCCCATTTTCTTTGGCACTAAAAATAACCTGGAATAAGTGCCCGATCCAGATTGGTCTAGGGGGATGGGTTGGATGACTCGTTTTCTTAGCAGCTTTTCTATCTCCAGTGCTACTTCCTCCTTTTGTGTGGGTGGAACGTCCAGGAGGAATTTTGGTGAGGGAGGTGGACTCAAACGGGATGAAATAGCCTCTGGACATTAACACCCAACGGTCTGTTGTAACTGACTCCCACTCCATTAGGTGTAAAGAAAGACGGCCCCTGACTGCCTCCAGAGATGAGCAGTCGTGCAACCCTTCAGGACTGTTGCGCGTGCCTGTCCGAGAATGGTTCTTAAGACACGAAGTTCTTCAGACCTCCTCTGCCTCTGGGCCGGTGTCTAGCGTAACCCCTCTGCCTCTGGGGGATGAAGAGTCCTGAGTGTTTCCCGGAGAATTGAGATTTCCAGGACCACATCTTCTTTCCCCCCTGCCGATTCCTTGAAAAGGATCTTTGGGAGGGTGTGGAGAAGCGGATTCTGACTGCAGACAGTGTCTTCCTGTCCATCTCACTCTGAACTAGAGTCTCCCGGATGGACTTCCCAAACAGGGAAGAACCATCATAGGGGGACTTAGCAAATGACGCTTTGAAGGGTTCCGCAAATTGACAAAGCTGGAGCCAGGCGTGGCACCTCATGGCAACGCCGGACCCTGGCAGCTCCTTCATTGGCATGGGAAAGGAGGTGCATGGACGTATTCACAATCACTTTCAGAGTGGCCATGTGTGCAGAGATCATCATCTTGCCCTCTGCCAACGTGGACTCTAGGGGCAACTCTGACTTCCATGACTAAGTCACGCTGTAGCCAGATGACATGCGGCATGTAATTCAGCGCCCTTATGGTGAAGATTGCTGAAGCACAGACTTCCTTCCCCAGATGATCCATCTCCTGCGACTCCCAGTCAGGAGGAAGGATGGCAGAGCTCTCCTGCGCCAGCTCTTTCTTGGTGGCAGCTGCCACCACCATAGCATCTACTGGGGACCCCTTACTGCAGCTGGTCCTGTCCAGTGGGGGGCTAAGAATTTTGTCTGGCCTTTTTGGAATAGGCTCCATGTTGTCCAGTTCCTTCCATGCTCTAGATGTGATTAGGTCCACCAGGGGGTCTGTGGGGGGGGGGGGGGACACCCAGGAGGCAGATGAGCCTGTGCCGAATGCCTCTAGGAACACAGACTCGTCCGGGGTCATTAATTGGGCGGACCACCCCCCTTCTTTGGCATAACAGTTCCATGATGTCTCCAAAGGAGATATCCTCTGAGGGTGACCTGGAGGAACCTTCCCCTTCCTCCAAGTCAGTGTCATTTGTGAGGGATTCTGGAGAGGAGTCCAAGTGCCTTCTTTTACAAGTTCATTTGCGAGGAACATCTCCAGTGGGACTCTCTGGGGAGGACTCGCAAACTGCTGGCTGCTTCCTAGTGGGTGCTTCCTAAGGCAAAGCAAGCACAGGCTGTCCCTCAGTTGACAGGAAGATCGGAGCCATACCCAGTACCGAGGGAGTCGGGGTGGATTCCGAAGAGGAAATGGTCAGGGCTCTCGACCCACTCGAGAAGACCCTCCTCAACCACGTCAAATGCTGAAGGGGAGAAGACTTCTTGGGAAACAAGTAAGGGAGCCACCCCCCTCGGACTAGATGGGGGGAATTGGAGCTGAGCTTGCAGAAGCAGAGATGCCAAGGGGGAGACTGCGCTCCGACAAACTCGGAGCCGTCAGAACCCCCTTGGATCCAGCGCCAAGGCTACGACCTAGAGAGCTCGGGTCCGACATGCTCAAGGAAATGGCCGGCATCAAGGTACAAGGTATAGTTGGCGCCGATTCCCCGACCCAGAGAACTCTCGGGTCCAAAGACTCCAAAACAGAGAGTCAGATTGGAGAAGGAGCTATGGGGGTAAACAAGGGCTGCGAGCTCTCTGCCCCCATCTGGATCTGGGTTTGGATGAACTTCCACATCATCCTGTCCATCTCTGACTCACTCAAGCTGCGGGTGGAATGGGATGATTATGCCAACACCAGCCAGGAGTATCGGTGAGGGGAGGCTCTGGATGACTGCTAGACACCTCCGGCTTCGGGGAAAACCTGGGCGAATGGAGCTGAGGGGTACTGGGCCTAGGAGGGCTCCTAGATTTGGGAGGTGGCCCCGAGGGAGCAGAGCGGTCCGGGGACCACTTCCTAGGTCTGTCCTTAAGGTGGTTATCCCCATCTGCAGGCTTCAAGACAGGAGATCGAGTCCCAGAGGCCTGGGAAGGGGCACAGTGGTAGGAGCTATCATAGCAGTATTGGAGACAGCCATAGTTTAGCCCTCCTATCCTTGAGGGCTCTAGGGTTGAAGCCCGCACAAATACAGCAGGCTGTATCCAGGTGGGCCACTCCTAAACACACTACACAGAGTGTGGCCATCCGTTGGCGAGAGCTTATGGCCACACGCTGTGCATTTTCTAAAGACAAGCTTGGGGTTCTCAGCCATGTCTGCAAAGCCCAACACACACAAACCCACACGCTCACTAACTAAAGGGGGAAGGAAGGCCAAGGGACGCCAACACTACACAACAAAACACGAACTTTGTTTGACTTTTTTTTTTTTTTTTGCTAACCGACGACTAACGCAAGGTAGGGGAGGTTGAAAGGGGAGATCGAGAATCTTAATCTAGCACTAACAGACAAAAAATGTCACTTACCCACAAAAGATGCCTGGAGCTCAGAGACCAAGATGTGTAGCTTTTCAGCGGTAAACAAGATCCGAGGGTAGGAAGAAGACAGAGGGGTGTTATGGGTAAGGAGAGGAGCTTGGAGCTCGGACCAGATGCTACTGATGCGGCCATCTCGGATCTGATCCGAATACCCACAGGTTGAAGACTAAATGAAGTAAACTACTTCAGATCTATTGTTCTCTGGGTAGAAGGGTGCTGTTAAGATTATTAGTGTCCTTTCCTCCATGATTTTTTGCAGTACCCTGGGGATGAGTAAAGCACACAGAAACAGGCATATCTAAGGAAAGAAGGTATTTGCCACCTGGGTTCCTACTGAACTATCTCTTCTGCAACAGCAAGCAGATCCCATGTACAGAACAAATACAAAACAGACTATTATTTTTAGTGTATATTCACTAGTGACCAATGAAAAACTGCTTTGTCTGCCATGTTGTCATCCTGCCTGAGAATGTACTGAGCCCATTAGGATCAGCCCCAAGTCCTGGGACACCTTCCACACATACACTACTAGTCTACAAAGTAGGTAAAAGTCTGCCACACCATGTTCACATACCACATTATTGGGGTACCCTCTACTTTGATCATTAGGGGTTCTGGTGGCCATGTGTGTCTTAAGGCTTAGATGGCTACAATCACTGCCATCATTTCTTTCATATTTGTATGCCTGTAACATCCACTTGCCCCAAATGCTCTGGACCCTCAGGCCCCCAAGTGGTGGTACCTGACACATCTTTTGTTAGCACCTGGAACCAGTTAAGCATTCTGAAGGGGACTCCCTTTTTGAGTAGCACAGCCTCTGTCCACCATATAAGTTCTTTCCTTATGAAGGGAAGCAGTAGACCGTTTGCTAGAAGTGGCAATACTGGCACTAGCTGTTACTCAAGTGCTAACTTTGCTTCCTTGTGTGCAGCCTGGCCAGGGTAACCATCAGAATGCAGGATGCCATACATCCCAGCAGCCTGAGGAATTCTCTAGCTGATAAGTTCTTCAGACTGGCAACCTTGTTGAAATACAGGGAAAGATTCCGTCTTGAGGAAGAAAAGCCTTCTGTTACCTTGAGTCCAATACAGCTTCCATTAAAGATAACCAGAGTGGCTGGAGTCAGCTGGGATTTCTGGGGGTTTAGGGATAGGTCTAGCTTCTGAAAGCAGGCTCTCTGGATTGCCAGGAGGTAGGGGAAGGGCACCTGAATCAGACAATTGTCTAGGTAATGGCTGATGTGTATGCTCTTTGTCCTGTAAAAGGACATTACTAGAGTATGGTGCTTTGTAAAGGGAAGCAGTAGATGAGACAAAGGGGCACGGCAACAACCTGGTAATGGGAGTCCCCTGCCTGGGGAACTGTCTCCCCAAGCTACGGGGATACAGTGGAAGGAATCATTCAGACCCAGTGTCACCCAATATGGCTCCTGACAGAATCAAAAGTTAACAGACTTTGCAAAGTCACCATTTTGAACTTTGGAACTACAAGAAATTTATTTAATCTCGATAGCTCCAGAATGGGAGTCTTTCTTGGGAAGAGGAAAAGCCTGGAATAAAATCATGCTATTGTCTTTTTCTGGTACCAGTTCTATGGATCACTTTGCTAAAAGAGTTTCCACCAGTAGAATCACTAGGTACCTTTGCTGTTTGGGAAGAGGTGAAATCTATTATTTTTTTTTTTAATCCAAGTTGTATCCTGATCTCATAACCTGTTAAGACCTGTCCTAAGTGAAAGCCTGATTCCCATTTTCTCTGGGAAGCATGAGGGAAGGAACAGTCAAGTTAACTCCATGTGGGGACCCCCTGGGTCCAAAACTCCCCAAGTTTACCTCTGCAATTAGGCTGCCACTTTAATTTGTCAGTTTTCCCTTTTATTTTTATGAAAAGACCATATCAAACAAATTACTCCCATTAATCATTTGCAAAGAGAATCCTCCTGTGTAAAAAAAAAAACATCTATCTAGCTCTCAGCCTGAAACAAGTTTTTCTGACCATCTGTACCCTGACACTTTACTGAAAATTTTAACAGGCTGGCATACATTACTTCAGACCTACCAATTACAAGCTTATTGCAAAGATGTCACTTAATGGATGTGTTCAAGGAATTAAAATTTCATAGTAACTTTTGTTTAGGACAACTTGCATCAATTAAGAATATCTAGGATATTTATGTCTCTAGAGCAGTTGAACGTTTTCTATCAAATCTCACTGTATTAACAAATATCTTAAAAAATAATCAAACTAATGAAATTTATGACACAGTCTAGAGGTACACACAATAGTGATTCTACGCCTTTAAGATAAGTTACATAATACATTGCTAAATATAGCTTGCTCAGGAAAATGTCAGGGCCTCTCGTTTACTTTTCTGATGGACTAAGAGTAAATCACAAATAAATTACTCATGGGGGCAGCAATGGCTCAAAAAGCATGGACTACTTTAAACACTAATTCATTTAAGGCAATAGAACAGTTTTTGCATCAAAATGCACTTTCTGAATAAACTACTGACTGGAATTACTGACTGTAATCCCCAATGATATAATAGAAAATTAAAAACTTTACAAGGGCAAAAAAATATGACAAATTAAAAAAGTATGCCTCAATCATATCATTACATAAAAAGGTAGATTAGTAGCATGTGATAAAATGTGTTTTACAAACATGCGTTTCAATAGTATCATCCTGAAAAACTTTGACAATACTCAGCAACTTTTAAGCAAATTGAAGTGCTGCATAAAACAAAACGGTGTCACTGCTTTTTTTTTTTTAATCAATGCTTGCCCAATCTAACAAGCAGATGGATTATCTTCTTGAAACTTGTAGTATCATTAATGAAGGTCCAGGATTTCCGTTCTCTCACTTTTTAATGTTTAGTGTTATAAAATTGGGTCTTCCTGTTATAAACCATGTTATACATACATACACACTTGAGAGAGAAAGAGCAATACAGTCTTCCTGCCTAAAAATAGTTGTTAGAATGCATGCATGTATAACACACTAATATGCAAAAATGTAATGCAATATGTTTCAATTCAGAGGCAGTTGCCTTTGCTACTAAGACTTCAGCTGCAGAAGGCTCGACATCCAGCTTGACTTCCAGAGTTTAGCCCACTTCCGACAAACAGACAACCTCCACTTAAGGACATGTCTGTCTGTCCCTATTGTTTTAAGGCTTTCTTGCCCAGGATAGTAGGTTATCCAACCTACTGAACACGAACAGTAGCAGATCAAGCACTTAAATAAGGTACCCCGAAGAAGTCATAGCGGAAAGGATACCCCCACCCCAGTCAAGGGTACCAAGAATATAGAGGGTATATGGTGGAAGGGAACCAGTATTGCAACAGTGATCTAGTCCAGCATCTATTATGCCAAGTGGCAACTGTACTGTGTTCTTCATACAGATCACTACTGTCACAGATCTTAATATTGGAACAACTGCCAGTGCTTAAGGTAAAGATGCGGACAAATCTGTAGGCTGGGCTGCAAAATCCTCTGAAGAATGGTAGTTGCAAATCCTTAATCCTGGCCTTGCCTTGGAAGGAGTGTCCTGTCTGTACTGTTTGGAAAATATGTGGAATGAAGAGCAAGAAACTCTCAGGACTCTGCACTTAGTCTCCCTTAAAAAGTCTACAATGGCGGCTGTATCCCAGTAATGTGAATTCTAATGATCCCTTCTGGCTTCTTTCAGCAAAAGAAAACAATGCAATGTTCCAGCAACTACTAATCGGCCTGCCTGGAAACAGGTTCTCCCTACTTATAGTTAAGTAGGCAAACAGATAATTTGAGGTTCTAAAACCATCCATCACCTCCCCCTTTTCCCCATTTTCTGCGTATGATCAGTGAAAATCATCCAAAGCCAGTCTTCGCAGAGATTAGCCTTGCCATGGTTCTTTCATAGCACACACGCATTCACACACCTATGGTCAAATTCAGGGTGTCCGATCCATCTACTACATGTTTTTTAAATGTGGGAGGAAAGCAGAGCGCCTGGAGGAAAACACATGAAGGTCATGCAAACTCTACACAAGACACACTAGTCAACAATCAAACCAGATAACCTCTTGCTGTAAGGAGAGATCACCATCTGCTAAGTCACTATGTGTTTGTTCTTGGTTTATCTATACAGTATTCTCAGTTATGCGTTTACTGCCCAAATTCATTTTTTCTTTCTCCTTGTTCTGGAGATTAAGACAGAAAATGATTTGGATTGCTGGGCCAAAGAAGAACTTATTTATCATTTTTGCCACAAATGGGAAAATCAGTTGCAAGACTGGTGCTGCTGTTAAAGAAGACTAAAATCGGCTTTCTGTACAAGGGCCCGTAGTTACGAAATTCTCTTGTTTGAGTGAATGGCAGGTAATAATGCAGTTTCACAGTCTAGATATTTGAGGAGGCAGAGGCAGCAGGCTTAATGGGGTTGTGATAAAAGTTAATATCCTCTCTCTAAGCACAAAACTGTCAGTGAAAAGTGAAAAGCAACAAAAGTAAGAGCACTGACAGTACCACAGCTGGGAAATTTATTACAAAAATAAAAAAAAAAATAAAAACAAAGTTACAAAGAATAAATCCTTACAAAATAGTGGTAAGCACTTTCAGGGATCTACCCCTTCATCAGACAACAGTTAAAAATCCCACAACTGTCTGCATTAAATCTAATAACCCCCATGGTTGAATCAAAAGGTGTCACTTAAACCTTTTTTAAAAGCAGCTCGACCTTTGAAAGATTGATTCTCTTGAATTTTTAGATTTTTAATGTTACATTTTCTATATATTTTTACATTGTATTTTAGACTGATTATTTATATATATATATATATATATATATATATATATATATATATATATATATATGTATATAAAAGCATTTTATATTTCATATTAAACATTTTAATGTACGTATCTATACAAGCTGGATGCACTAATATTATATATATACATATATATATATATATGTATTTTTTGCATATGTATGTGTGTGTGTGTATATATATATATATATATATATATATATATATATATATATATATATATATATATATATATACACACACATACAGATAGATTTATACTGTCGCTATGAACAGTTTTTTTATATATAGTTATACACCATACAAGGTTATATACATTTCTTATTTATCTTGGCTATAATTCCTTTAGTGTATGGTCTTTTTATTTGCATAACTGTGCTAATATGTACTGATGCACTAATTGTTATGTCCTTACTGGGTACAACTGAAATTTTGAAACATCATGTGACTAACTTCCAGTATTTAATGAATTATGGGATTTGTAACTGTTGTCTGATGAAGGGGTAGATCCCTGAAAGCGCTTACCACTGTTTTGTTGAGGATTTATTCTTTGTAACTTTGTTTTGATTTTTTTCTTTATTTTTGTAATAAATTTCCCAGCTGTGGTACTGTCAGTGCTCTTTTTTTTGTTAATAGGGTTGTGCCAATTTTTTTTCTACAATAGAGTTACAAGTCTCATGGAGGAGCAAAATCTTTTCTATCTGGTCTACAATGAATGGGTACCTTTTTAGAAGGACTTAACAGTATGTAGGGTGGGGTGTATTTGGGAACCCTTGTCCACAGCTGGGAATTAAGCTGCAAAGGCAGTTTTGTATGGTTTCACCCTGGACATCTGAATATTGAGGAAAAAATAAATGGTGTCTTGACCAAAACAGTGCTATTAAGAGAACCGACTGGCCCATCCTCCTTTGTTTTCTGCATTACCTTGAGCAGCAGAGGATTAGAGGGAATGCACACCTGTTTGAATGAGAAGGCATTCACTGAGCTTCTTTCCAGTGGTGCATTACAGCACAACTTCCACACATGCTGTGATACAATATCTACAGAGGTCTGGAAGGGGTGCGAGGACAATATCCCTCAGCTGGCCACAAAAGGGTCAGTGACAGCTGGGAAAGTGGGAGAAATAAGGGTTTCATCTGGGGGAGGGTAGCGCTAGAACTCCCTGGGGATGGACCTGTCAGGCCCTCATAGGGTTGATGGAGTTCCTAAGGCCAAAAACACACCGGCATTTTTAATAAACAGCATTTTTTGTTTTATGCATTGTACAGTGGCACGTTGTGTTAGTTATTAACACTATTAGAAGGCTTTCCTGATAAAAAGAACAGGTATCCCTTAGCTTAAAATAAGAAGCTTGTGTTCAGGCTTTAAAGGTCAAAAGGTTTACTGCTCCGCTTTTTTAAAGCATGCTGCTCACATAAAGGATGATTTTTCACGGAGGAAGTAGACACACTGAAGTGGATAAAAGTTTAGTGAAATCACTCATTCACAGAGACACTACTTCAAGGTGCTATCAAAGGCCAAGAACACTATTTCTGTGGAACTGAACAACATACCAGTCTGCATGCTGGTCAGTCTGAAACAAGACTTGACAGAAAACCGACAGATGCTATTCAATATCAGCCTCAAAACAGGCTTTGCGCCGGATGTAGGACAGCAAGTCATTACCTTGCAAAAAGGTTGTCCTTCAACACACACGGGTAATTACAGACTCATGAGACTCATTCAGTCTGCCGCTGAATTGAAACATATTGTATTACATTTTTGCATAGTAGTGCGTTATACATGCATGCATTCTAACAACTATTTTTAGGCAGGAAGACTGTATTGCTCTCTCTCAAGTGTGTATGTATGTATAACATGGTTTGTAACAGGAAGACCCAATTTTATAACACTAAACATTAAAAAGTGAGAGAACCGAAATCCTGGACTTTCATTAATGATGCTACAAATTTCAAGAAGATAATCCATCTGCTTGTTAGATTGGGCAAGCATTGATTAAAAAAAAAGCAGTGACACCAGTTTGTTTTATGCAGCACTTCAATTTGATTAAAAGTTGCTGAGTACTGTCAAAGTTTTTCAGGATGATACTATTGAAACGCATGTTTGTAAAACACATTTTATCACATGCTACTAATCTACCTTTTTATGTAATGATATGATTGAGGCATACGTTTAATTTGTCATTTTTTTGACTTGTAAAGTTTTTAATTTCTATTATATCACTGGGAATTAGGTGGGTTGGGGGGTTTGCCACCTGCTAAAACGCACCTTTACTGTAGGCCTTCTGTTTGACCATAGTTTTGTTATTGGGCAGGTGGCACAGAGTACGCAAAACAAGAGCAGATGGTTCTGTAGTCTCTCCTCTGGATGGATGACTCTGACATTACCAACTGTTCTGCGCAGCAGAAATTAACTAAAGACGGAGAGAACTGCTCTCCCTTTGTAAAAAGTCCTTCTGACATCCTCAGCAAAGTAAAATGACTAGCTTCATAAAGAGTGTCCAAAGATCAGGATGTCACCATGAAGGGGTAAAACCAACACCTGCCAATTCCCAAGCATTATGAATGATACTGAGGCAGTGCTGCTTATCATAAAAAAAGTTATGTACTTACCATAATGTTCCATCTGTGTTGTCTTTTTCATTCTTCCTCAACTGATGGGGTTCAGAGCTGATGCTCAGATCCGACTCGGCCATTACTAAAGCTGGTGGTAAATAAAAACTCTCAAGCTTCTCAGTTACCCATAATGCATCAACCCTAAGTTACCTCAGATCTTGTCTGACCTTCTATCAGAAATGTTTAGCATGCATAAATACAGAAGTAAAATAGCATGTGTTCAGTATTGAAGAAACTATATACGGAGCTCAGTGTAAAGTATACTGATGTTCCTCTAACAGCTCACTCGTCCAGACGTTTGTGAACAGAAAGGATGGGGGATGGTAGGCGGGAAGTTGAGGAAGAATGAAAATGGACAACACAGACGGAACATTATGGTAAGTAGACAACGTCTTTATCTGATGTCAATTTTTATTCTATCCTCAACTGATGGGACAGAGTCCCCAGCTACATATAATCCTGGGTGGACTCTAAGGAAGGATGTTCCTGAGCGCAGTTGAACCAAATGATGCTCCACCTCTGGAGCCAGCTCCAAATTGTAATAAAAGTATGGGGAGTAGCCCAAGTTGCTGCTGCCCAAAGGTTATCCATGGATGCTCTGGATAGGAAAACTAAAGTTTTTGCCATGGATCTAGTTGAATGAGATTGAACTGGTTGTGGTAAGGTAACACCCAATTTGTTATAAATAAACGAAATATGAATAAATAAAATACAATCAGTTAGCCATCTGGCTAAAGTTACTTTGGCAACTGGTTTTCCCAATTTCAATTCTACAAAGGAAACAAACTGGTCTGTTTTTCTGATGTATTTTGTTCTATGCAAATAAAAACGTAATTGCCTGCGAATACCTATTAAATGTAACATATATTTGTCCTTGCCAACAACTGGTACAGATCCACTACTAGGAAGAACCACCAACTGCAGAACATTTCCACAAAGAAATGTATTCTTCACTCTCTAGCGCCTCTGTGTAACCACCTTCTCCTGTTGGTGGTCCTTCCCAGTATTGGATCTGTACCAGTTGTTTGCAAGTTTAGTTTTTTTCTCTATTTGCCTTTGTTTGCAAAATTAGGAAAGAATACTGGCAAATTAATGGATTGACTGATATTAGATTCTGACATCAACTTGGGAAGGAAGGAGGCATTTGTGTGTAGCGCCACTCTACCCTTGTGAAAGATCAAGTATGGAGGTTTTGAAAACAATGCTTGAATCTCTGAAATTCATCTAGCAGAGATATTGGTTACTAGAAAAACTGTTTTTCAAGATACTTAAAGCCACATTTAACTGCTGGTTCAAAGGGGGACTATATTAGTGCCTGCAGTACCAGATTGAGATCCCATGGGAAAGTAGGGTCCTTAAACGGAAGTCTCAAAAAGAAGGTGCCTTGCAAGAAAGCTCTGCACAACTCATGAGAGGCTACTGAAGAATCTTCAAATTCAGTGTAAAAGTTTGATACCGCTGCTAACTGAACTTTAATGGTTGAAAAGCTAGCTGCTCCTTTAAAAAGTAGGGCTAAAAACTCAAGTATGCTATGTATTTGAACTGAAAAAGATTCAAGATTATTTGGTTATGCCCAGCAAACAAATCCTTTCCATTTACTTGAATAAAGTTTTCATGTTGAAGGTTTATGCGAAGATAAAAGTATGTCGGACAGGGAAAGACAGCAACTGTTGTCTGGCTATTAACGGCATTGGAGAAAGCAGGCCATCAGCCTGAGGTTTGATATGTCAGGATGGATCACACCTGTCAGGTAAGACAGGAGGTCTGGAGTTGGATCTAGAATCCAAGGTTAGTGAAGTGAGGCCCAAGAAAGGGAATCCAAATCTGTTGAGGCCAGTAAGGTGCAAAGAGGATGACACTGCTCTTCAACCTGACAGCTTTCTACAGAAATTTCAGAATTAATGGGATCACTGAACAAGCATAAAGTAGACAGGAGGGCAAATTGTGAAGTAGAGCATCCCTCAAAGATTTCCCCCTGTGGTGGGATTAGGGCAAAATAGCAGCTGCATTTGTTTAGGGGAGAAGCAAAAAGATCACAGCAAGGCTGGCCTCACTGACAAAAAATAATGTCATATTCTTGTTCAGAGACCACTTGTGAGGTAGAAGAAAGCACCTGCTCAGTTTGCCTGCTATCACACTGGACTTCCCCAGAATGTGCATTGCTATGAGAAAGTGGTTGGATGAGATTGCCCACTGCCACACCGAGTGCTTTGACACAAGGGGTATGAGCTAGTCCCTACTTGTTTGTTAATGTACCAAATTACTGACATATTGTTTGTCTGAATCGCAATTGCCCCTGGAGAGAGAGCATCATGGAAGGCCTGCAACGCTAAAAGCACTGCTCTCATTTCTAGGACACTGATATGCAAATTAGCCTCTTTGGGAGACAAAGTACCTTGGACTGTTTTCCCCAGTCCCAACTGCGAAATGTCCATGGACACTATGGCCTTGTTTTGAGGGGATATGAATGGATGGCCTTGTAGAACCTGATCTGATTGAATCCATCACTTGAGATCTCTCTTGCATGATTGAGTGATCTTACTTGGGTTGACACAGATTGGTAAAGTATTGAACATTGAGTTGCTAACATCCACTGGAGAATCTTCATATAAAAGCTGGCTAAAGGTACTAGTGTTACTGCTGCGGACACTGATCCTAGAGCTTGAAGGACCAAGTAGGCTGATATCTTTGTACTGCAGATTATCTTTCTGACCCGATATAGTATGGTTTGAACTCCTGATGGAGGCAGTGAAGCTATCATTGATTTTGTGTTGAAAACTGCTCCTATAAATTCAAAATTCTGAGTTGGTTCCAGTTGAGACTTCTTGTAATTTATGGTTATCGCCAGATGAGAACAAGTCTGGAGAACCCAATTCTTTGCCCTTAACAGATGCCTGCTTGGGGCAGTAATGAGCCAGTCATCTAGATATGGAAACACCCTGAATCCCTGCAGTCTCAAGCGAGCTGCTACTTAACTGCCATGATTTGGTGAACACCCTGGGGGCTGTGGTGAGACCAAAGGGGAGAACATTAAAAACTGGTAGTGACTGCCTTCCAGAAGGAAGCACAAGTACCTTCAAAATTCTCTGTTCATCTTTATGCGATAGTATACATCCTGAAGGTCTACTGAGCACATCCAGTTGTCCTTGCCCAAAAAAACAGAATGGACTGAACCGTGACCATCCAAAGCTTGGTATGTTGAAATAACTTGTTCAAGTTGCTGAGATCCAAAACTGGTCTCCAGTCCCATTTTCATTGGCACTAAAAAGAACCTTGAGTAAGTTTTAGATTCTATTTGGTCTGGTGGAACCTCTTGGATGACTCTTTCTAGCAGCTTTTGTACTTGAATTGCTTCTTCCTCCCTCTGACTGCATGGAACATCAGGGATTTTCCTTAAGATTGGAGGCGGAAGGGGAAAAGGGTATTAAATACCCTCTGGATATAATCCTCTGCACCCAAGTATCTTTTATGTCTAGCCAGGCTCTCTGGTGCAGGGATAATCAGCCTCCGATTGCCTCTAGAGGTGTGCAATTCTTTCAGGAGTGCTGGTAGGGTCTGTTCAAGAAAAAATCTCTTTACCTATGGTTCTGTGGGCCTGGGCATATTCAACCATTGAAATTCCCTCTCTTCCCCTGGGGAAAGCTCCTCCATGTGCGTACTGGAACGGACCCTGCGATTTCTTGAACCACATCTTTTGACTACCTCGTTGACTCCTTGAAAACGATCTCTGAGGAGTCTAAAAATGTAAGGCTACTGCAGAGCATCTTTCCATCCTTCTCACCTGGATAATGTGCAACGTAATAAAATGTGCCAAATAATTCAGTGACCTAAGGCCAAAGGTCAGTGAATCATTGACACACTTCCCAAATCTATCCATCTCCGTAGACTCCCTGTTAAGTGGATGAACAGTGGAACTCTGGCAAGTTCCCTCTTGGTGGCTGCCGCAATGACCATGGGGGAGAATAAGTAGTCCTAGACAGAATGACAGAACTGGAATCCAATGGATCATTAGAGAGCTTTACTGTTGGATCTGAATTGGTCTTTTTTGGATCTGAGGGTGAAGTTTTAGACTTTGTTGGATTCAATTTCAGTCTTTTTTAAGTTGGTTCTGAGACTGAGATGGATGAGGTTGAAAGTCTCTGGGACGATGTTTACTCGTACTTTTGGGATCTTGAGCCCCAGATACAGCCTCTTCAAAAGCAGAAGGTAAAAGACATTTTAGAATAAGTTTAAGAAGTAAATTTGAAAACACTTATCAAGTGATGCTCAAGAGCGATGATCAACCAATTCTCTCATGGAAAGCAGCAAATGAGATCTGAAGTAACTTAGGGTTGATGCACTGTGGGTAAGTGAGAATCTCAGGAGTTTTTGGTTGCCACGAGCTTGAGTAATGGCTGAGCTGGATCAGAGGATTGGATTCGGAACCCCACCCACCCCCATCAGTTAAGGATAGAATGAAAACTGACATCAGATCATGTTTTTCTTCCTGTTTATTGTCAAGATCAGGACAGTCAGCTCGGGCCCTGTACAGTTCAGTTATGGATAAGACAGCAACTGGGATTCAAGGGCCACACTTACAGAAATTGCCACTGTGGCACTTCCGAACTACCTTCATTGACTCCCTAATTGTTAAAGTTCTTGTGTAACTGCTCCTCCAGATCAGGAATCTACTGTGAAGTGGCAGTTCTCGTTATCAATGTATTAGGTAGTGTACATTCCTCTGGCTGCTGACTACACCAGAATCTCAGTTTGCCTAGCTGTGACTGCTTCCATAAGACTGTTTATACCTTCTCAATAGGTAAGCCACCACTCCTGTTCCAATTTTTTTCTTTAGTAAAAAGACACTATATCAGGAAAGCTGTAGATGCCAGTGAATGCCCCCATTTTCTTAAACAGTACAAGGGACTTTCCTTAGACTCCTCATTCTAAAGGGTAGCATTTAAATCCCATGCTGCTCTTCCTGTTATACTGTGGCATCTAGTGGGCACCATAAAAGTGAAGAGCAACTCTCTCTCTAGCTACTTTTGTACATTTCTACCCATTTTTATTATGTATTATTCCCTTCTCAAAGCATGAGTTAGGAAATTTGGACATACATGTTTACCACCCTAGAATTCTGAGACTGCTGCACTGTGCATGTTAACTTATGGGCTTAACAATGTTGCTGAGAACTATCAGCCTACTGATGATTTGATTTTAAGGCGCTGCTTTTCCATTTTGAAATGTAGGCTCACTTTTTACACCTTGGCATAATTTTTTTCTAACTCTCACCTCCTGTAAGCATTTCTGTTATGTTAGCCACCATCCCTTACCACATATTACTCTACTCTCTTAAGCTTGCAACTTCTTCATGCCCCTGTTCCAGTCAGGGATATGAGAGCAATCAGCATTCTTTGAATGAACAGAAGTACTAGTTTTGCAATTCCTGCTGTATATTACTGCACTTACTCATATTTACAAAGGGCTGCTGACTTCGGGGTATTAGGAAAATATGCCAACGATGGGCCGAGCGGAGTATACTGAATGTTCAGCTTTGTCATACTGATGCTGTATACACTGGTAGACTAAGATAAGTGCTTGTCTGTCACACATTATAATAATGTACGAAGTTTGAAAATGTTAAAAGCTAAATAATTATAACGCTAACAAAGATGTATGACAGTACAGTGTTCAGTAGAAATCCCTCAAAGAACAATGCTCTCCGAGAAGGCTTCAGTTTACACTTCTGTAGAATCTGCAGGCATTGCTCAGCAAAGTAAAGGCACCTCTGACCCCCCCGCCCCCCGGATGCCTGCAAAGGACAGTCACCAAATACAGGTAAATATGTAAATCTTTTTTGTCCTGTAATGGACAACCACCACCATAAAACATTTTAAAAAAGTCTTGGGAGCAGTGGCTAAGCCTAAGGGCAAAGATATAAACTGGTATATCCACTCCCTGCCACGATTTTAGAAATGTTGTGCCCTTGTGAAGAGGGATGTCTAGGAACACATTCTTCAGATCCACAATGACCATGAATGTTTTTGGACTTGGAAGGAAGGAAGGGCTGCAGGGTTAATATTTTAATTTTTTTTTTTTTAAGTGAAAGCGCCTTCTTTAATTTGGACAAGTCCAGATTAGGTCTTTTTGAACCACATTTTCTAGGAGCAAAAAGTCTTGAGTAAAAGCAGTTTCCTCATTTCACTCCTGGAGTAGCCTGTGGCTCCTTGCTGCATAGCATCAGATGCAGGATGGGTATGAAAAACAAGATGGTTTGAAAGTACATTATCACCTTGCTAAGAGGTTCTCACATGAATTCTAGCTACCTCCAGTGCCAACATGCTTGATACATTTCTTCTCCACTCTTCCAGACATGTATATTTTGGGGGATTTGGAATTGGGGATGGGAGAGGAGGAAGAAGATTAGGCTTGCCAGTCGCAGCTGGTGCTTACAGGAACAAAGGCTTGTTGGTGTTCCTTGCTTCCCTTAACCACCCTGCCATTTTTTCTTGTAAAGGATTTACCATCTTTTTAGCTGTTAACCTTTTCTTGGCTTCCTGTAAAAAGGTCTTGTTCATTAGAATAATTTCTACTGCACTAACGAACAGGACAACGAAATGTATGGTGAAAGAATAGATTTGTAAGACCTTACCATAGATGTCCCTCTCTTCTATGTTACAGCATTCATAACAGTAGGTAGTAGCTGCCAGCAGCGCCACCATCCTGCCAGTATACCAAAGTCTTTGTCTTGGGGGTACGTGTGACGTTGGCTGCGAGGGCCATAAACCAGAGTTAGGTATAAAGGTGACGTCTGCAAGTACCCTCCTCAGAATAGTTTCTGCTGCATATACTAGTGCCCCTGTGGTTTTTCAGGAGGGTTCTAACTGAGACCCTTAGACTTACATGCCTGCTAGAGCCAGGGCAGTAATAAGGCTATGTAGGTAGAGATTTCGGGAAGAAGATGGCCACAGGTGCTCATAAAATACCTGCTATAGCAGAAGCAAGAAACGGGGTAGGAGGGTGGGACTGAATACCGCAACATAGAAGAGAAGGACATCTATGGTTATGGTAAGGTCTTACACAACTATTCCATGTCCTTCTATACTGATGTTGCAGTATTCATAACAGTAAGGAGAGTACCAGAGCTTTAAGTATGACCCTTGGTGGAGGAAAGGCTTCCGTGGTCAAGGAGACCCTGTAGGATAGTTCTAGCAAAACCGGCTCTAGCAAGGGATGCCATGTCCAGCTTCTAGTGTTTGGTGAAGGTGTGCACTGAGGTCCAAGTGGCTGCCTCTAAAATAAAAGGGGAATCAATGCCTTTGAAAAAGGCACGAGAAGAGTCAGCTGCTCTGGTGGAATGTGGTTTGATACTGCCCTGTAAGGTTTTTCCATGGTGGGAGTAGCAGACGGAGATGGACTTGGAGATCCATGAGGCAATGGTTTGCTTAGATGCAGATTTCCCTAGTGCTCTGGGATGGAAGGATACAAATAACTGTTCCGATATCCTGATGTCTTTGGTTTTGGTTTTGTTTAGGTAATATCTTAGTTGTCTGTGCACGTACAGAGAGTGAAGGGTCCTCTCTGAAGCATTTTGAGAATGGAGGTAGAAGATAGGTAGGTTAATGGTTTGATTCAACGAGAGTTCATTAACTACCTTGGGCATGAAGGAGGGGGTTGGTCCTGAGCACCACTATGTCCCTGTGAAAGACTAGGTAGGGGGATGTGGCCATCAGGACTTGGAAATCCGAAACCCTCCTGGTGGATGTGAGGGCAACTAGCACAACTGTTTTGAATGTACAAAATTTCAGAGAAGCAGAATGTGCTGGTTCAAAAGGAGATAGTGTTAACTTTTCTAATACAAAGTTTAGATCTCAAGGAGGAGAGATGGGTTTGATGTGGAGGACTCCTGTTAAAGAAAGAGTTTGACTTCCAGTCTGGATGCCAAGGGAGGTGACATGGGCAGACGAGTGGAATTTGATCGAGGAATATGTTAGTCCTGTTTGGAGTAGCTCACACAAGTAGGACAGGACCCTAGGGATGTAGGTAGTAAGGGGGTCCTGTTTGTTCCTATGACACCAATTGGAGAATCTGAGCCATTTAGCCAGTTTCTCCTAGTGCTGGGTTTTCTGGCCTCTTGCAGAACATTAAGTACATCCTCTGAGTAAAGGTGTCTGTAAGGGATCAGGATTCTAACACCCATAAAGGTCAGTTTTAGATTGTTCATCTGCGGGTGCAGCAGAGACTCCTTGTTCTGTGTGAGCAGGTCTATCCGGTGGGGTAACCTGTGGTGATTGCCCTTGGCTACAGAAAAAAGGAAGGGAAACCAATGCTGTCTTGGCCAAAAGGGGGTCACTAGTAGGATTTTTGGTTTGTCCCTCCAAATTTTCAGGAGAACTTTCTGGATCAGAGTGAAAGGGGGGAAGGCGTACACGAACACCCCCCCCCCCATGAAAACGAGAAGGCGTCCACTTTCCATGCTTGTGGGTGTGGGTTCCTTGTGCAGAAGTTGGCCATCTGCCTGCTGTCTGGGGAGGCAAAAAGGTCTGCTTGTGGAATACCCCACTCGTGTATCAGGCATAGGAAAACCTCCCTCTGTAGCATCCATTCGTGGGAGGGGGCTAAGGTTCTGCTGTGTGTCTCTGCCATCACATTCTGTTGAGAGTGGATATACATGGCCAACAGGTGTACACTCTGAGGGAGTCTGCTAGATTCCAAATCTGAATGGCCAGTCTACATAGAGGGTATGACCTGGTCCCTCCTTGTTTGTTTATGTACTACAGAACTGTCATGTTGTCTGTGGTTACCTTTAAAGTTCCTGGCAGGATAGAGGGATGGAATGTTAGTAGGGCTAACAGCAAGGCTCTCGTTTCCTTCATGTTGATGTGGTCATTTACTCTTAGAGTGGACCATTTGCCTTGTACTGAGAGGTGTTATTGATTTGTTTGCAACACTGCCCCCCATCCAAAGCATCGGTGTAAAGGCATTGAAGTGGAGCTGGGGTCTGAAGGTGGAGCCCTGGGTTGGTCTGCATTGCAGATATCCACCATTGGATCTGCCTCTTTAAGCAAGGGAGGAGTGGGAGGTGCACATCCAAGGGTTGGGAATGTTGGTTCCATAGATTTTTCAGTACTCATTGAATTTTGCGCATGTGTAGTCTTGCCAAAGGCAGCATGTGTATAAGAGATGCTATGTGGCCTAATAGTTTCAGAAATTCCCGAGCTGTCAGAAAGGTTCGGGAAAGGATCTGGCTGAAGTACAGACTGAGTTCCTGAATCCTTTGAAGGCTTTCATGCAGTCTGTGCATAGTCTGCATCCCAGAAAAATCATGTTCTGATAAGGAGTCAGGTGAGATTTTTCTACATTTATAGTAGATCCCAGAAGACAGAGGGTGTGTGACACCTGCTGCAAATGGAGGAGTAGAAGTTGGTGGTTTTGGTGCAGGATGAGGAGGTCATCTAGGTAGGGATATATCTGTATACCCTGTGTCCTGCAATGAGCAATTAAGAGGGCTAGACACTTGATGAACACTGGGGGCTGTGGACAGACCAAAGGGCAAAGCAGAGAATTGAAAATGGCAGGAGCCTATAGAAAATCTGAGGAATTTCCTGTAATCTGGACGAATGGAGATGTGTGGGTAGGCATCCTTGAGGTCGAGAGCCACCATGAAGGCTTTGGGGGGTGGGGGGATTAGAGGAAGGAGAATAGGTAAGGTTATCATTTTGAAGTTGGGTATGAGAAGGAAAAGACTGAGAAAGGAAAGATCCAGGATAGATCTGCCGGGACCCTCTTTTCTACAGACCAGGAACATTCTGGAGTAAAACCCCCAAGTTCTTTTGAGGGGCGGGAACTGGTTCTACGGTGCCTTGGTTTAGGAGTTGTTGAACAATGGGTGGGAATAGGTGAATCTGTTTTTTTTTTTTGGTGGTTGTGGAATGCCCTGAAAGGGTGGCAGCATCAAGTCATGTAATATCTTCTCTGGATGATGGAAAGGACTCATCGTTCTTTTGTAAGTTTCTGCCAGGAGGGGAGGGAGAGTGTGAGACGGAGGGATAGGGGAGTTTATGGATGCAGGGTGGGTGAGTCACAGTGGAGGGGGCCTGGGATGGTCAAGCTGTCTCTGAAAGGGAGTGGCAGAAGATCTTGAGGACAGACTTGGGGTAGAAGTCTTTCTCTGCTGCCTACGTCCCTTGGATTGTTGTGTTGAGGGAAAGGCTTCCCTTCGTACAAAGGATGGTTTTTGAGGGTAGTTTCTATGATACCTAGGAATGGGGGACACCAAAAGGTATTTTAGATTTTGCAACTCTTTTCCCTTATGTTGGAGGGATTTGAGGAGCTCAGCAGAGGCTTGTCCAAAAAGTGCCTTATTGTCTAATGGAACATCCAGAAGTTTGGTCTGAACATCCATGGGGAGGAGTTGCAGCCGTACCCAGGAGTAACAACTCAGCACTGATCCAGAAGCAGCAGCTTTGGAAGCAGCTTCCACAGCATCATAGCTGTACCTAATAGTGTGCCTGGTCACTTGTGATGCTGTGGAGAGGAGAGAGCTTAATTGTACTCTGGTGGGGGAGTCCTGGACCTCAGAAAGAAGGCTGGAGGCCTTAGAAATGGTATCAAGTACAAACTCTTTGCCATGTGGGTTTGGTAGTTCAGGGCCCTAATGGCCAGAGTGGAAGATGTGTAGACCTTTTTACCTGTCTTGTCCATAAATTCACTATCAGTTGGATAAAGAGCAGAGGAAGGAAGCTGTCTGGAGGTCTTGTCTGCAGAAACAGCTTTAGCAGCTGGGTCAGCAGGAGGGTTCTTGCAAAGAAACTGCGTGTCCTGGGGACCTTATAAAATCTGTCTGGCCATTTAGCTGCTGGAGGTTGGGAGTCAGGAGACTGTGAAGCAGCTAAGAATGCATCTTGAAATGCAGGTAGCAAAGGGGGCAGAGCTGAGGGAGTGGGCTGCTCCATTTGCAGAAGGTCAAAGTATCTTTTCTTAGAATCTGAGACCTCAGAGGCCTGCCACTTGAAGTGTTCCCTCATGAGGGAGATAGTATCGCCAAAACTAAATTCTTCCCCTGGGGAATCTGGAGAAATAGAGTCCTCTTCAACTGGAGTAATGAACTCCTTGGGGGATTCAATTTGAGTCTCATAAGAGGATTCTTCAGAGGATGAATATTCCTCCTCAGACACATGGGTTGGTTAAGGAGTGAGTAGGTGGGAGTTGTTGGGATTGTATGGCCTGAAAGGCTTTGAAGCTTTGGGAAAAGGATTCCCAGCCTGACATCTGAAGGGGTTCAACGTGTTTGGACTTCTGTTTCCTTTTCAAGGGTGTGGTAGACAAGGGAGAAGCAGATGTCGGCCTAGCAATAGGAGTAGCAGCAGGGGCTTCCAAGAAGGTGAGTCGTGGTTCCCCTCCACCATCAGACTCTGATGGCTGAAATACCTCAGCGGACGTACCTTCGGTATCCCACACACCGGCTTCCATTGTGGTTCCCGAACCTGCTTGGGAGACCGCCGTCTTAACGGACTCTGGGTCTATCGCCTCTAGAGCTGGTTCGGATGCCTAAGGTGCAGCCTGGGATTCGAGCCTAAGTTTCTTCGCCTTCTTCCAAGGCGGCTCGTCGGATGGGCCTACTCCAGGTCTATCGCCTCTAGAGCTGGTTCGGATGCCTAAGGTGCAGCCTGGGATTCGAGCCTAAGTTTCTTCGCCTTCTTCCAAGGCGGCTCGTCGGATGGGCCTACTCCATCCTCCATGCCTAACGCCAAACAACGAGTCTCTGGTTCTTGAGGTAAAGACTTAAAGCCGCTA